>NC_047113.1:69077673-69378506 GCF_902500255.1 Thalassophryne amazonica
ACATCAAGCACTGGCTCACACAGAATTTTCTGAGTCTAAATGAATCCAAAACGGAATTCTGTCTTTTTAGCACCACAAGCCCACTCGCCGTTGTCTCAAACAGTCACTCACTTCCTCACCATAACACCGTAATCAGAAACTTGGGAGTTCACTTGTACACTGACCTCAATCTCCATAAACAAATTGACTCTGTTGTTAAGACAAGCTTCTTTCAGCTCCACATTCTCACAAAAGTGAAACCCTTCCTCAGTTGTTGTGACCTGGAGAAAGCAATCCATGCATTCATCAGCTCACGCTTGGACTACTGCAATGCTCTGTACACTGGACCCTGATTCATGCTTTTGTTTCTTCTAGACTAGATTATTGTAATGTTTTATTTTCAGGGTTACCACAATCCAGCATTAGGGGTCTTCAGCTGGTTCAGAACGCTGCCGCCAGACTTCTGACACGTAGCAGAAGGTCTGAACATATCACACCCATTTTGGCATCTTTGCACTGGCTCCTTGTCTCTGTGAGAGCAGATTTTAAGGTTTTGTTATTGACTTATAAGGTTGTTCATGGACTGGCGCCATCTTATCTGGCTGATCTGGTGGAACTCTACGTGTCGGCCCGGGCTTTGCGGTCACAGGATGCGGGACTTCTGTGTTCCCAGGGTGAAGAAGAAGTCAGCAAGTCAAAGAGCCTTTTCGTATCGTGCACCCACCCTGTGGAACAGTCTTCCTGCGACCGTGAGGCAGTCTGAGTCTGTGGACATTTTTAAGTCAAGACTCAAAACCTATTTTTGTTCTCTTTCTTATGGATAGTTTTTATTTTTATTTGTTTTATTCTTTTACTTCTGTTTTTATTTATGTATTTGAATTTTTTATTCATTTTTAATTATTTATTCAATTTTATGTTGACTTGTTTTATGTAAGGCGCCTTGAGACGGCTTTTGCTGTGATTTGGTGCATTATAAGCTAATCAAATTAACTGGACTCAGTCAAACATCCTTACACAGATTACAACTGGTACAGAATGCTGCTGCCCGGCTCCTCACAAATTCTCGTAAACATCACCATATCACACCTGTTCTGCGCTCTCTCCACTGGCTGCCAGTGAAATACAGAATCCAATACAAACTTCTCCTGTTCGTTTCTGCTCCATCCACAGCCTCGCACCTGCGTATTTATGTGAGATTCTGACCCTTCACCAGCCCAGCAGATTTCTACGATCTGCACAGGTCTACTTGTTGGAGCAGCCCAGGTCTCGAAGCAAACAGTGGGGTGATCGTGCTTTCGCAGTAGCAGGTCCTAAACTTTGGAACTCGCTGCCCCTCGACTTGCGTGCCATCTCGGATCTGCCACTTTTTAAAACAAAACTCAATGTGCTTTGAATACTTAGTCTTGTTTAGACTTGGGAATAAAATGTATCTGTGTTCTTCTTTTTAACTATATTTTAAATACGATTTTTATATGTACAGCGCTTTGGTCAACTTAGGTTGTTGTAAAGCGCTTAACAAATAAAATTTGATTGATTTGATTGATTGATTATTATTTACTGTTGATGAATAAAGCATTTCAGTAGTCAAACAGGCCATGTCAAAATAACATTCAACATAAATAACAATTACTTCACATTTGAAAGGTAAGTAATTTGCAGAAAAAATATCCCAACTGGGGGCCTCAGGATGACCAAAAACTCACTTTTTAGCACATTTTCCATAAATGTGTTCACTGGTCTCGAAGAAAGGATTTATAGTCATATATGACAATGCTGGCTAAATTGAGTTTTGTTCCAGCATGTGGGGCAGCCTTAAAGCCAAACAATGCAAATACTTTTTGTGATGGACAAAATTAAGGTCAAATATTCATTTTCATGCCAGGGAAGTAAGCTACCTTATGTCTTTGTGACCATTTTGATATCATTTGTTTTTGGAATGATGCTATGCTGTTAAATAATGTTTACATTTACCATTCAATAGTGACAGAAGGACTTTAGTTATGTTGACTGTTAAATTTTATTGCCAGAGTGTAAAATAAATTACAGCCCATGAATGGTTAGTGGGTAGAATGGCTAGTGGTGCAGGAAAACCAAAATTTACCAGCATCTGGCTGGCAGCTTGATGAGAATTTTCCACTTCTGACCAATCAACTTGGAGCAGACACTGAGGAGTTGTCAGCGCTTAATTTGGATTTGAAATTTGTGTGATTAAGTTATGTTAATTACAATATGGAGATTTGTGCAGGCGCTCACCTCAGCTGGTGCTCTCGTAGGTTAGACAAGGCCTCCATGCCGTGGAGATAAGAGTAGACGATCTCGAGGTCCTGCAGAGGAATAGCAACAGCGCTGTCAGTCATAAGTGCTTATATTTTTATTTAAGTACTAAAAAGAAAAAATACTGCAGTCATTAATCCCCAACACAAGCACAAAGTCTCAACAAAAACACATTCAGAGACACACTGTGCTGCCCCACTCATGATTACATACTCACATTGATGGCTGAAATACTGATTGTTTATGCTGCGGTGAAGAAATTGGCTACTCATACAATAAGAAACATTTTTCAGGCGCATTGATTTATGAGACTGAGCACTGAAAAAGAAAGCAATAAAGCACCTCAAAAAGGGGTGAAAAAAAAATAATAAAGGAACTGCACTGCACTAGCATAAACTCCCCATTCAATTACTTCATCAAGTGACCCAGTGAGCGACTTTGAGATTGTCTGGCACAAATTCAAGTCGGAGGTGAAACAAAGTGGGCCTCTCTCAGTGCTGGCAGTCGGCACAGCTACTCTACTGTCCGCTGGTGCACACTGAGGCACTGACTGCTCTGTGCATGTGCGCGTGCGTGTGGTCGGACACTGGCCCCAGCGAATCGCGGCAGAACTGGCGTCACTGGAGAGACAACAGTGAGTCTGTGAGAGACAGTACCACATGTGTACACGTGTGTATGAAACAACACAAAACACCGTGTCCATGGGCTGTGTTTCCCATAGCAACAGTCACAGGATTATTGAAAACTGGGGCTGAACAGATAGGGATTTTTGGAGCACCGATACAGATATTATGAAGTAAAAAATATATGATATATACATCAAAATGGAATCAAGTGGCAATGATTCCTACCATTTCATTATCAAACCCTTATGTAATCGAGGCATGATGTTTTACAGTTCAAAAATTAACTTTATTATAAATACAACCAACCAGTCTACATCACGCTGCCTTCACTCACATTAGTGGTTGCCATATTGCATCACTCAGCATTTGCATAAAATAGTCTTCATATCAATTTTGGCCCTGTCTGACTAGCGGCTACTTGTCTCCTATTGCTGTAAAGTGCCTACTCTGACTGAAAAAGAATAGCATCTGGTTGATTTTCCTGTTTCTCATAGCTAATGTGACCAAGGGGTGATGGCGGTCCTAGCCATGCCTGACAATATTGTAGACTATGATGTCAGAGCACCCTCTGCTGGAGAAACTATATAAGGACACCATTTGCAGTCGCCAAAGTGTTTTTTTTTCCTGCATTGTTGGTTCAATAAAATAACATTTTTAATACACAAAACAAAGCTGACACTGATATGTTCATGAAAAATTCACATTGGTTGGCCATCTGCCATAATGCTGTATTTGTTCCTGTTTGGTTTCTGCGTGTTTGTCTCAAGAGACATATAAGTGACATTTTTAGACAATATATGATTAGTTAATGTTGGTTTGAGGAAAGGAAACCACAATACAAGGCAACACTGTCGTTAAACTCCACCACCCCATGATCGTTTCCTTACAGATTAGGCATAACTGACAATTAAGCGCTATGCAGCCTTTTAATTATGCAACATTACAGATGCAGATTTCATTCTACACGTAGTGCTCTAATTTGTCCTATGAAAGGAATAAATTCAGAGTCAAAGCTCTCTATAAACAAACTGCTTTTAACTGATGAAAGTCTATTACACAACTGAGAAACCTGGAGAAATTGGTATAATTCTGATTTTTACCCGAAGCCATCAAATATGGCCATCGGGTACTGCGAAGGCTTTGTGTCTGTCCGTCTGTCTGTGCTTGGCACAAGTCCAGTCCTATTACTGCCACAGTCTTCAAATTCACAAGGAACATTCTTGGGACACAGACCTTGGACAAGTTCAAAGATGGCTAACCTTGATGTGTTTTAAGAGGTTAAAACGTCACATTCTTTTTCAATCTGTTCTGTTTTGTTTTTTAGTGGTGGGGGGTGACAGCCAATCAGAGCAGAGCTGCACTGTGACATCAGTGGCTACTCTCTCCAAGATTGCTTTGTTTTGTGTGTTTATATACATGTAACTTGATAACACCTCTGGAGTCACTCACAAGACATTTTGTGGCGTTAATTACTGCTAACTCAAAGGTAACTTACTATGGAGTTAAATTTCTCTCATTAATACCAGCAAATGCACAGAGTGTGATCTACAAATATTCCTTGATTTGCAAAACTTCCACTTTTGTCATAAACAGAACCCATACCAGTGTAAGTTTAACATAAAAACTGTTGAGTAAACAAATGATTCCATATGCTCAATATAGATAACCAAGGTATAATAATCATAATACTACATACATAATAACGCTCAAGACTGTTTCATCACATTTAGCGAGACATTTTCATTCATTCCATGCTGAAAATCCAAAATAAATACAATAACATTACCATCAGAGTGAGATAATTAATTTAAGTTTTGTGTAATACCAAATACCGTGGCCATTGGTCACAAACGATGATATAATATGACCCAGTGGTATGCAGAAACCTCAATATACAATGTCAAATACCCACATGATTAAATGGTACTGGCTACTTTAAATGGGCAATATGACACACTGATAAATTTCAGGAAGTGGGGGGGGCTCCATATATGTTATTTTTACTTGTCTCAACAACCTGCAGAAGGAAAAAAAGCTAGGTTTTCCTCAATGGGTATTGCCCCAGTTCCACCACACAGTCATATACCACACAAATCAGATCCTTATGTTTAGAATGTCTGATCGGTCAAATGTGCACAGGCTCAGGAATGAGAGATCAATGTTTAGACATGCAGTGCCATCTACTGGAGAACCAAAGAACTACAGCATCACAGCTTTAGCTATATCTTACTGCAGTAAAGACAGCAGCATATCAAGAAATGTCACAATTACTCACTGAACAAATTAGTTAAACTACATAACACAGAAGAAAAATGAATTATGTATCAATGTGCAACTACCAGATTCTGAAAGCAAGTGAGGTATAGTATGTATTGCAGAAGAGGTGCATGTCTCATCTTTGTGCAAGTGTAATGACATTTAGTGAAAAGTCACTTTTACATGCGCTTCAACAACACAGGTATCATGCACATGTAATGTTGTGCAACAGGTTTTATTGAGAAATCAGGGATGATGCTCAGTTTTACGAAATTCAGATGACATGACTGGTGAGCGAGCATGTCATGAGAAAAGATGTCTGCAGCATAAAATATATTCCAGGAGAGAAGGGCAACATCCAGCTTTTGTTTAGCTATCAAGCATCAAAATCTATAAACATCAGCTACTCCACAGAAAGCCCTGAAATATTAACAGAACTAACAGACAGGAGCAAGATCAAGTCAGTCAGCAGTTCTAAGTGCTGGTTTTGACAATAAAAGTCCTACAGGAAACAGGACTGGGTAATTAAGTAACACTGACTTCACCGATAATGCTGTGATCTTTGCAAAATCAATTTGGATGCCCTGATTGCAGCACTTGCAAAGCTGAGTGAGGAGTTGGTGTGTCCTGACAAGACTAAAATCCAGGCTTTCAATCACTTCCTCGCCTGAACCATCACAAGTGCATCTGAATGTGCTGAAAGTACTGAACTGAGATTCATTTATCTCAGCAGTGACGTTAATGTGTCTGAGTCCTCAATCACTGAGATTGAGAGATGCCCTAGAAGAGACTATGAGGTCACTGCACAGATGTTTCGATATCTTTGTAGGAAAATGAAGGTCCAAGTCTGATGCTTCCTGTCTTACTGTGTGGTTGAGACTTGGATGCAAACAAGAAAGGAGTGACATAAACAATGCCTTTCGTATGAAATCTTTTTGGGTTGTCCTCAGGAGACTTTGGAATAACTGTTAAACAGATGCTTACTGCAAGAAACTGGAGGATGATGAGTATCACTTGCATTTTGAGTGAACGTCAGCTGGCTGCTTTTTAAAACTGTGACAAATTCAGTTAACCACAAGATGCTGCGGTTGCTGTATTGTCAAATTCTATCCATTCAAACTGTGCCCACAATTTGCAAAACATAGAATCTTTTAATGATATTCTTTAAATATGGTTTACTCTACCATTGTTATTATGATTGTGCATTGTGCCAAAGCAAATTTCCCCTTGTGGGAGAATAAAGGTCTAAACTAAACAGTTTCCTGTCATTCTCTGCACTGCCTCAAATGTTACTGTAAATATTTAACAAACAGTGCAGTGCACAGTTTTGTTTTGTTTTTTCTCTCTCTTTAAAGCAGAGTTGAAAGTCAGCATGCACAGAATATGTAAGGTGGAGGGGCCAAGGAGTGGTGACTAAGTGGTTAGTGCGCTTGGTTTCAGTGTAGAAGGTTGCTGGTGCAAGCCTCACCTCTGCTGCATTTCTTCATGTAATGCGGAGTTGTGCCAGGAAGGCATCAGACGTAAAACTTTTCAAATTCAATTTCACTTGTGGTGACCCAGAGTAAAGAGAAAAAACAAAACAAAACAAAAAAAAAAAACAAGGGAGCCACCAAAGGGGTATATTTTCTAGTGGTCACTGTAAGGAAGCAATTATAATTCTGCAGTATCAATGAAAAGTGCAAGATACCACTAGGTGGCAGCAGTGCAGGGTGTTTTTTCCTGTGTGTGTGTGTGTGTGTGTGTGTGTGTGTGTGTGTGTGTGTGTGTGTGTGTGTGTGTGTGTGTGTGTGTGTGTGTGTGTGTGTGTGTGTGTGTGTGTGTGTGTGTGTGTGTGTGTGTGTGTGTGTGTGTGTGTGTGTGTGTATACACACACACAGAAAAGGGGAGGGGGTGTTAACAGTGACATCATGGTGAATGAAACAGCACAGCCTCACAGGGAGAAATATGCAAAACCATCAATTGTGGCTTCAGTCTCAAATACTTTAAATTGACTGTATGGAAAAGAGGCAAAGGTTCCAATTTTTTTCCCCACTTTAGACATGTTCATTCTGTTTTTCTTCCTCATCTCCTTATAAAGTGCAGCAAACAATCGCCACAAAGTGTCAAATGTAATTCAAGTTTTTGTATCACGTTTCACATCAATGATTTACACAAATGGACTGAATGGAGCTAGTTGGGATCAAAAACTTTTGATTTCTTACACTTTCTAGTGTATGTCTGTACACTTTCATTTATTAAAAACATTTTGAAAATTATCTATTCTTTTGTCATCTGATTTTAAATTAGTCACACTCGTCAAAAGTTCTTTTTAGTTTTAGTGATATGTATTCATTCACATATTTTTATTTAGTCATGTTTTAGTTGACTAAAAGTCTGTTCATTTTAATCTAGTTTTAGTCAAACAATGTATTTTAGTCTTGTTTCAGCCAAGACATTTTAATCTTTTTGATTAAAAAAATATTTGATTATCATTTCAGTCAGTATAGTGTTTCACACATCCCAAATAACAAATGGTATTACCTGACAAAATACACTTGTTGATTAATTGAAAAGTGTTTTTTCCCCCAATATTTTAGATTTTCAAGGCTTCCCCCATCAGATATAATTACACATTCCCTTTTCTTGTAAATCCATAACTCTGTAGGGGTGCGGGTCTTAAAACATTTGTTGGATTAAGTTATACTATTTGAACATTCATAATTGGGTGGACATTTGTTAACGAAAACAATCAGAATCAGAATGTAATTTACTGCCAAGTAAGTGTGCACATAAAGGGAATACATGGAAACAGAATAAAATAAAATAAATCATTCAATACTTGTAATGTTTTTATCTATAGTAGCAGCCCCAAATTGAGCCAATTTAATTTAAATATGATGCACACTTCACATTTCATAATTTTATTATATTTCTTGTCATTTGTCATGTACGAGGTCTATTAGAAAAGTATCCAACCTTATTATTTTTTTCAAAAACCATATGGATTTGAATCACGTGTGATTGCGTCAGCCAAGCTTGAACCTTCGTGCGCATGCGTGAGTTTTTTCACGCCTGTCGGTTGCGTCATTCGCCTGTGAGCAGGCTTTGAGTGAGGAGTGGTCCACCCCTCTCGTCGTTTTTTTTCATTGTTTAGGAATGGCTCAGAGACTGCCGCTTTGCTTGATCAAAATTTTTTCAGAAACTGTGAGGGACATCAAAGTGGACACCATTCGAGAAATTCAGATGGTTTTTGGTGAAAATTTTATGGGCTTCAAAGAGATTACGGAGTGTTACTGTCGCTTTAAGGATGGCCCAGAGTGACTGGTGGTGTGCCGCGCTCCGAAGCCGCCATCGACAGGCTGAGCGACCATTTCATTTCTAAACGGATGGCTGTATGGATCCGTGACTATCATGTGCAGTTTCTCTGGTTATCACAAGAGCTGGACAACAACCATTTTCTGGCAGATTTCACTTTTAACAAGAGATTTTGTCATGGAAAGCCGAGCGGAGGCTTCGCGCATCACGATGGATTCGCTACTGGAACGAGAAAAAACCACCTCCTGTGAGGCTTCATCACGGCGTTGCTTTGCGCCATGCCGCACCGCCACGACGCGAGAAGCCTCCGCTCCTCTTTCCATGACACAAACTCCTGTAACAGTGGAATGTGCCTTTCATTTCCAAACTGGACGCTGTGTTTTATCCAGGATGTCATATGGCTAGCACAGGAATTGTGAAAAGACGTGGACATCAGCACTTTTTCGGCACATTGAGACAGACGTGCGGAGGAATTCCGCACGTCGCGGCGGTGCCGCATGGTGCAAAGCAACGCCGTGATGAAGCCTCACAGGACATGTTCTGGCATGTCCAGGCACATCCACAATTTCTCGGATAATCACTCGATGGAAAAACCACCGACAGCTGTCTGAACGCCATCTCAAAGCTGTCCTGTGAGACCAAAACGGAGGTGGTTTTGTCTCGTTCCAGTAGCGAATCCATCGTGATGCGTGAAGCCTCTGCTCGGCTTTCCATGACAAAATCTCTTGTTAAAAGTGAAATCTGCCAGAAAATGGTTGATGTCCAGCTCTTGTGATAACCAGAGAAACTGCACACGATGGTCACGGATCCATACAGCCATCCGTTTAGAAATGAAATGGTCGCTCAGCCTGTCGATGGCGGCTTCGGAGCGCGGCACACCACCAGTCGCTTTGGGCTGTCCTTAAAGCGACAGTAACACTCCGTAATCCCTTTGAAGCCCATAAAATTTTCACCAAAAATCCATCTGAATTTCTCGAATGGTGTCCACTTTGATGTCCCTCACAGTTTCTGAAAAAATTTTGATCAAGCAAAGCGGCAGTCTCTGAGCCATTCCTAAACAATGAAAAAGACGAGAGGGGTGGACCACTCCTCACTCAAAGCCTGCTCACAGGCGAATGATGCAACCGACAGGCGTGAAAAAACTCACGCATGCACATGAAGGTTCAAGCTTGGCTGACGCAATCACACGTGATTCAAATCCATATGATTTTTGAAAAAAATAATGTCCGATACTTCTCTAATAGACCTCGTATATCATAAGTGTTGTGCTGATCAGACACTATAACACTGCAAGACAGAGCGTAAATGTAAACTATTTGTTCATTAAATGTTTGTCATTGATGTCAGATGAATTTACTCTGCAGCAAGTCTATTATTTTTTTATTTTTTGACTAGTTCCATGACATGTGACGTAATTAGTGCCGTTGTCTATATGCGCAGTCATTAAACACAAACATTTTGGCCTTTAGGTTCCTAGTTTGTAAGAAAAATGTAACAACTTTCTGGAGGCTAGTGTCCACTCTAGTGGCCTTCACAGATCTAGGCTCAAATACACGGCAGGGTAACCAACTGGCCACCTCCTGCAGACAGGAGACGGAAGAGACAAACAAAACGATGACAATGTTATGTTCAAAACCTATGTCCTGCGCATTCTCTAAAGTGTCCACGGTACATTTTATATATTGCATCCAGAGTTGATGATTTTGCATTAGGATGGTGTCAGCACAAACTCTGCTGTAGGGCTGCTGCTTTCAATTATTTTAGTAATTGAGTAGTCTACCGATTATTTGGGCAATTAATCGAGTAATCTGATAAAAAGTACTTTTGCGTTTTTAAACAATATCAATAGTCCTGGGCTCTCATTCAAGAAAATATTATCACATTAAACATCAGAAACTTGGGAATTACCAGAGTTGCATCTTCCTCTGTCTTCACCTAACTGATAGAAACTGACAAGTTTCACATCCCTAGCAACAGGTCCCTGAATAAACATCAACAAAAATGAATCAAAAGTTGAGCAGCTGGCCCCACATTACCAGAGATACAGCTCTGCCTTCACCTGCCTGACAGAAACAGAAGTTTCACTTCCCTGTCACTATGTTCCAGGTTAAACACCATATTATTTTCATATTTGAGGTACAGTTGTCAAAAAATACCTCCTAAAAATAGAGGTCAAAGAAGAAACATAGTTGTTGTTTAGAGGATGAAATTATCTATTCATTTAAGCTTTAATTAAACATTCACAAATAGTATTTACTAATTGCATACAATATACCTTTATTATCCAGATATACAAAAGATAAAGAGAAATCGGCAGCAGTTAATTAAACTGTTAGTTGATCTGGGGTTGTTTTATATATTGAGCCAATAATGAAAATAATATTGCCTTTCGGAGAAGCCAAAAGAAAAATGAGGCTTAGTAGTATTCTGTGACAGCTTATTTGACCAGTAGATGTCAGGATGAAAATCAGCTGCTGCTCCGTTACAGAAGTCTCATGTCAAGACAGACACTCAAAGTAAAATAAAAATAAACCCTACCAGCTCCACAACAACAACAAAAAAAACCTGAACAGTAATTCACTTGTGATTTCCAAAGTCCGCTCCACCAAAAAAACACTCGAACAGTAGCATCACCACACTTTAGAATCCAAAATCCAACAGAAAATGAAGAGTTTTGGGATTAAGTGTGTCGCCTCCTGTCTTTCTGTACAGCCTCTGTAAATCTGAACCTTCACTTTCGAATGAAAGCTCAGAAGCTTAGTTTAGTTGTAGGGACAAAGCAGTGTTCATTTCTTCACTGTCTGTCAGCCATGGGAAGGTTCCTGCTTTTCCTAAAATGTACATCACACTGAGAAATGCAGACAAATGCAGAGTAAATTGTAGAGTAATAAGACGTATTCCAGAAATGCACCTGCTGACTCGGGGAGGAAAGCTGGACCTTTTGTTTTTCTATTTTTATTTTATTTTTTGACAATATAGAGGGGTGTCAAAATCTGAATCACAAGGACAAGGTGAGATTTTCACAGTGAATGCCCCCAGCCTGGTGATATTGTGACTTGGAAATTCAAACATTTCAAATTGAAAATTATGCAGGGGAAATGTGCAAAAAAAAAAAAAAAAAAAAAAAGTCTAGAATATCCCACATTTTAAATAGTTGTTCTGTACATTCTTTTTTCTTTCAAATACGTTTATTGCACATTCATAACATACAGTGTGTCAATGGAATACAAACATTTTAGATTAATTTAACTAAACAACGATTCAGCACATAATCAGACCAGAAACAGTACTTAAAGATTTTCATTTTTGTCTTAGGACTTCAGGACACAGGACCCTGAGTGGAAGCACTGCATACAGTGATAGTTCCCAACAGCACTGCTATAAAAAAATTTCTGGGGAGAACCCTGAATCTTGTGATTTTTTTTTTCCCATTTGGCCTGGTTAAATTTTTTTTTTTTTTTTTTTTTTTTTTTTTTTACGAATGACAACATTATGTTGCGGCTAGCTGATATCACTGTATGTTGTAGTGAGATGCTACAAAGCAATGGTTCATGATACATTCAGGTCAACAGTCAGGATGGTACAATAAGCTGTGGTTCTATTATGTTAGCTTACACGGCTAATTGAATAACAATGTGTTATTCCATCAGCCGTTATCTGTCTTTTTCATGCTTAGGTCTGCAATGCTCGATGGGTCATTTGTAAATGAATTCTATTAAACAATAATTACTCTTCATCCACTACAAACGGAAAGTACCATCTTTGTTTTTTCCTGTTAACGAGTCAAAATGGAGCTGTTTCTGCACAAGCGACAATAGGGCAGCACAGTCTCATTTGGGGGTGGGCACTAAAGGCGCAAAATATAATGCATATGACATAATTTCTCTACTTCCGGGCTACAAACCACAGCATTTTCAATGGGTTCTTGGGCAAATTACAAGCAAACAAAGTGAAAAAGCAAAGAAAAAAATGACAATGGGGTGGAAAGTGGACATGTGTTGCAATTTGTTTATGAAATTATGTTTATGAAATTTTAACAAATGTGTTGAGGCCGTTTTGCAGGCGAGAGAACAGAGCTACCCTGGTTAGCTGTGTAGGCTAACACTTACTGACATGACGTCTCACACCTTGTCTTTTCTTCTCCACCGGGAACAGAAAAAAAAAAAACTTTTCACGACTGCTCCGGTGATTGCAGCCGAAAACAAAACCGTACACCATTTATCCATGTGAGGCTATGCTGAGTACATACTGGAAGTCCCTGTAAGTGGTCAAATCCCACAACATCACTGAGGGTTCAAACGAGACTAAGGTCTCCTATTGTTTATCCATACTTGGAATTTAAAAGCACTTGTGGAACAATGTCATCCTCAGTACAGATGATACCACAAACGGTACAAAAAGTAGAAGTCACATTTTCAGAATTTTGGTATAGACTTTGTACCAAAGTAACTGTTCTCCTGACATCCCTAATTTGAAGACTTTTACAACCCCAATTCCAATGAAGTTGGGACGTTGTGTAAAATGTAAATAAAAACAGAATACAATGATTTTCAAATCCTCTACAACCTATATTCAATTAAACACACCACAGAGACAAGATATTTAATGTTCAAGCTGATAAACTTTATTGTTTTGCACAAATATTTACTCATTTTGAAATGGATGCCTGCAAGACGTTTCAAAAAAGCTGGGACAGTGAATTTTCAATTCAATTTCAATTTATTTGCTTTATATAGTGCCAAATCACAACAGAGTTGCCTCAAGGCGCTTCACACAGCTAAGGTCTAACCTTACCAACCCCCAGAGCAACAGCAACTTGCCTCTACTGGTGGTTGGCTCTCACTGCGGTATTGTATCACTTCCTGTTCCGGAGCACAGCGGTGTTTTGCTGTATCCGTTAGCTGTTTAATCTGCGCAGTTAGATTGATCTAGTTAACTAGATAACGATTTGTTTCACAGTGTAATCTTCACGTGCCTTAACTAAAGCACTCCCTCTGCTGAATCACCTCTAAATTATTTACACTTTATTCACTTTGCGTGTTTTTAGGAATCCGCTAGCTTAGCGCAGCTACTAGCTCTTAGCCGGTTTAGCATGGCGGCTTCTCCTGTCTCTCCCGCACTTTTCTGCTCTGGGTGTGAAATGTTTAGTTATTCCTTGGCCTCCTTTAGTAGTAATGGTACTTGTAATAAGTGTAGCTTATTCGTAGCTTTGGAGGCCAGGCTGGGCGAATTGGAGACTCGGCTCCGCACCGTGGAAAATTCTACAGCTAGCCAGGCCCCTGTAGTCGGTGCGGACCAAGGTAGCTTAGCCGCCCTTAGTTTCCCTCTGGCAGATCCCGAGCAGCCGGGAAAGCAGGCCGATTGGGTGACTGTGAGGAGAAAGCGTAGCCCTAAACAGAAGCCCCGTGTAAACCACCAACCCGTTCACATTTCTAACCGTTTTCCCCACTTGGCGACACACCCGCCGAGGATCAAACTCTGGTTATTGGCGACTCTGTTTTGAGAAATGTGAAGTTAGCGACACCAGCAACCATAGTCAATTGTCTTCCGGGGGCCAGAGCAGGCGACACTGAAGGAAATTTGAAACTGCTGGCTAAGGCTAAGCGTAAATTTGGTAAGACTGTAATTCACGTCGGCAGTAATGACACCCGGTTACGCCAAACGGAGGTCACTAAAATTAACATTGAATCGGTGTGTAACTTTGCAAAAACAATGTCGGACTCTGTAGTTTTCTCTGGGCCCCTCCCCAATCGGACCGGGAGAGACATGTTTAGCCGCATGTTCTCCTTGAATTGCTGGCTGTCTGAGTGGTGTCCAAAAAATGAGGTGGGCTTCATAGATAATTGGCAAAGCTTCTGGGGAAAACCTGGTCTTGTTAGGAGAGACGGCATCCATCCCACTTTGGATGGAGCAGCTCTCATTTCTAGAAATCTGGCCAATTTTCTTAAATCCTCCAAACCGTGACTATCCAGGGTTGGGACCAGGAAGCAGAGTTGTAGTCTTACACACCTCTCTGCAGCTTCTCTCCCCCTGCCATCCCCTCATTACCCCATCCCCGTAGAGACGGTGCCTGCTCCCAGACCACCAATAACCAGCAAAAATCTATTTAAGCATAAAAAATCAAAAAGAAAAAATAATATAGCACCTTCAACTGCACCACAGACTAAAACAGTTAAATGTGGTCTATTAAACATTAGGTCTCTCTCTTCTAAGTCCCTGTTAGTAAATGATATAATAATTGATCAACATATTGATTTATTCTGCCTTACAGAAACCTGGTTACAGCAGGATGAATATGTTAGTTTAAATGAGTCAACACCCCCGAGTCACACTAACTGCCAGAACGCTCGTAGCACGGGCCGAGGCGGAGGATTAGCAGCAATCTTCCATTCCAGCTTATTAATTAATCAAAAACCCAGACAGAGCTTTAATTCAATTGAAAGCTTGACTCTTAGTCTTGTCCATCCAAATTGGAAGTCCCAAAAACCAGTTTTATTTGTTGTTATCTATCGTCCTCCTGGTCGTTACTGTGAATTTCTCTGTGAATTTTTAGAACTTTTGTCTGACTTAGTGCTTAGCTCAGATAAGATAATTATAGTGGGCGATTTTAACATCCACACAGATGCTGAGAATGACAGCCTCAACACTGCATTTAATCTATTATTAGACTCAATTGGCTTTGCTCAAAATGTAAATGAGTCCACCCACCACTTTAATCATATCTTAGATCTTGTTCTGACTTATGGTATGGAAATTGAAGACTTAACAGTATTCCCTGAAACTCCCTTCTGTCTGATCATTTCTTAATAACATTTACATTTACTCTGATGGACTACCCAGCAGTGGGGAATAAGTTTCATTACACTAGAAGTCTTTCAGAAAGCACTGTAACTAGGTTTAAGGATATGTTTCCTTCTTTATGTTCCCTAATGCCATATACCAACACAGTGCAGAGTAGCTACCTAAACTCTGTAAGTGAGATAGAGTATCTCGTCAATAGTTTTACATCCTCATTGAAGACAACTTTGGATGCTGTAGCTCCTCTGAAAAAGAGAGCTTTAAATCAGAAGTGCCTGACTCCGTGGTATAACTCACAAACTCGCAGCTTAAAGCAGATAACCCATAAGTTGGAGAGGAAATGGCGTCTCACTAATTTAGAAGATCTTCACTTAGCCTGGAAAAAGAGTCTGTTGCTCTATAAAAAAGCCCTCCGTAAAGCTAGGACATCTTACTACTCATCACTAATTGAAGAAAATAAGAACAACCCCAGGTTTCTTTTCAGCACTGTAGCCAGGCTGACAAAGAGTCAGAGCTCTATTGAGCCGAGTATTCCTTTAACTTTAACTAGTAATGACTTCATGACTTTCTTTGCTAATAAAATTTTAGCTATTTGAGAAAAAATTACTCATAACCATCCCAAATACGTATCGTTATCTTTGGCTGCTTTCAGTGATGCCGGTATTTGGTTAGACTCTTTCTTTCAGATTGTTCTGTCTGAGTTATTTTCATTAGTTACTTCATCCAAACCATCAACATGTCTATTGCTCAAGGAAGCCCTACCATTATTTAATGCTTCGATCTTAAATATGATCACTCTATCTTTATTAGTTGGCTATGTACCACAGGCTTTTAAGGTGGCAGTAATTAAACCATTACTTAAAAAGCCATCACTTGACCCAGCTATCTTAGCTAATTATAGGCCAATCTCCAACCTTCCTTTTCTCTCAAAAATTCTTGAAAGGGTAGTTGTAAAACAGCTAACTGATCATCTGCAGAGGAATGGTCTATTTGAAGAGTTTCAGTCAGGTTTTAGAATTCATCATAGTACAGAAACAGCATTAGTGAAGGTTACAAATGATCTTCTTATGGCCTCAGACAGTGGACTCATCTCTGTGCTTGTTCTGTTAGACCTCAGTGCTGCTTTTGATACTGTTGACCATAAAATTTTATTACAGAGATTAAAGCATGCCATAGGTATTAAAGGCACTGCGCTGCGGTGGTTTGAATCATATTTATCTAATAGATTACAATTTGTTCATGTAAATGGGGAATCTTCTTCACAGACTAAGGTTAATTATGGAGTTCCACAAGGTTCTGTGCTAGGACCAATTTTATTCACTTTATACATGCTTCCCTTAGGCAGTATTATTAGACGGCATTGCTTAAATTTTCATTGTTATGCAGATGATACCCAGCTTTATCTATCCATGAAGCCAGAGGACACACACCAATTAGCTAAACTGCAGGATTGTCTTACAGACATAAGGACATGGATGACCTCTAATTTCCTGCTTTTAAACTCAGATAAAACTGAAGTTATTGTACTTGGCCCCACAAATCTTAGAAACATGGTGTCTAACCAGATCCTTACTCTGGATGGCATTACCCTGACCTCTAGTAATACTGTGAGAAATCTTGGAGTCATTTTTGATCAGGATATGTCATTCAAAGCGCATATTAAACAAATATGTAAGACTGCTTTTTTGCATTTACGCAATATCTCTAAAATTAGAAAGGTCTTGTGTCAGAGTGATGCTGAAAAACTAATTCATGCATTTATTTCCTCTAGGATGGACTATTGTAATTCATTATTATCAGGTTGTCCTAAAAGTTCCCTGAAAAGCCTTCAGTTAATTCAAAATGCTGCAGCTAGAGTACTGACGGGGACTAGAAGGAGACAGCATATCTCACCCATATTGGCCTCTCTTCATTGGCTTCCTGTTAATTCTAGAATAGAATTTAAAATTCTTCTTCTTACTTATAAGGTTTTGAATAATCAGGTCCCTTCTTATCTTAGGGACCTCATAGTACCATATCACCCCAATAGAGCGCTTCGCTCTCAGACTGCAGGCTTACTTGTAGTTCCTAGGGTTTGTAAGAGTAGAATGGGAGGCAGAGCCTTCAGCTTTCAGGCTCCTCTCCTGTGGAACCAGCTCCCAATTCGGATCAGGGAGACAGACACCCTCTCTACTTTTAAGATTAGGCTTAAAACTTTCCTTTTTGCTAAAGCTTATAGTTAGGGCTGGATCAGGTGACCCTGAACCATCGCTTAGTTATGCTGCTATAGACTTAGACTGCTGGGGGGTTCCCATAATGCACTGAGTGTTTCTTTCTCTTTTTGCTCTGTATGCACCACTCTGCATTTAATCATTAGTGATTGATCTCTGCTCCCCTCCACAGCATGTCTTTTTCCTGGTTCTCTCCCTCAGTCCCAACCAGTCCCAGCAGAAGACTGCCCCTCCCTGAGCCTGGTTCTGCTGGAGGTTTCTTCCTGTTAAAAAGGAGTTTTTCCTTCCCACTGTTGCCAAGTGCTTGCTCACAGGGGGTCGTTTTGACCTTTGGGGTTTTTACGTAATTATTGTATGGCCTTGCCTTACAATATAAAGCGCCTTGGGGCAACTGGTTGTGATTTGGCACTATATAAATAAAATTGAATTGAATTGAAAAACTCCCTCTGAGGAAGAAACCTCAAGCAGACCAGACTCAAAGGGGTGACCCTCTGCTTGGGCCATGTTACAAACATAAATTACAGAAATAATTCACAGAACAATTCACGGACAAATATACAAGAATTGCTGTTGCTGCACAGGACAGGAGGATCGCCAACACAAACACAACTCCCATCTCTGGATGGAGCTGCACCTTAAACAGAGAAAAAACAGAATCAGGCATCAGAAAGACAAAAAATACTGTATAATTTGCCAGCATTAATCAACAAGAAAAACAGAATAAATACTAAGGTGATCGCCGGCCACTAGCCCTAAGGTTCACTAAAAGACCCAGAATTTAGGTGAAGTTGAGGCCGCGGCCCACTTCAATTACTAATAACATGAATTAAAAGAGTAAAAAGCGTAAAACAAAACTGCACCAGTATGCTAGCCATATGAAAGGGAAAATAAATGTGTCTTAAGTCTGGACTTGAAAGTCTCCACAGAATCTGATTGTTTTATTGACGCAGGGAGATCATTCCACAGAACAGGGGCACGATAAGAGAAAGCTCTGTGACCCGCAGACTTCTTATTCACCTTAGGGACACAAAGTAGTCCTGCACCCTGAGAACGTAAAGCCCGGGCCGGTACGTAAGGTTTAATTAGGTCAGCTAGGTAGGGAGGTGCCAGTCCATGAATAATTTTATAGGTTAGTAGCAGAACCTTAAAATCTGATTTCACTGGGACAGGAAGCCAGTGAAGAGACGCCAAAATGGGTGTAATGTGGTCAAACTTTCTGCTTCGTGTCAAAAGTCTGGCTGCAGCATTCTGAACCAATTGGAGACCCTTTACGCTAGACTGCAGTAAACCAGAAAATAGAACATTGCAGTAGTCCAATCTAGAAGAGATGAACGCATGGAACAGGGTCTCAGCATCAGCCATAGACAGGATGGGACGAATCTTCGCTATATTTCGCAGGTGGAAGAAAGTAGTCCTAGTAATATTTCTAATATGGAGACCAAAGGACAACGAAGGATCAAAAATTACCCCAAGGTTCCTCACTTTGGTACACAGTGGTATGTTTACCACTGTGTTACATCACCTTTTCTTCTAACAACACTCAATAAGCATTTGGGAACTGAGGACACTAATTGTTGAAGCTTTGTAGGTGGAATTCTTTACCATTCTTGCTTGATGTCCGACTTCAGTTGTTCAACAGTCCAGGGTCTCCGATGTCGTATTTTGCGCTTCATAATACGCCACACATTTTCAATGGGCGACAGGTCTGGACTGCAGGCAGGCCAGTCTAGTACCTGCACTCTTTTACTACGAAGTCACGCTGTTGTAACACGTGCAGAATGTGGCTTGACATTGTCTTGCTGAAATAAGCAGGGACGTCCCTGAAAAAGACATTGCTTGGATGGCAAAACCTGGATGTACCTTTCAGCATTGATGGTGCCATCACAGATGTATAAGTTGCACATGCCATGGGCACTAACACACGCCCATACCATCACAGATGCTGGCTTTTGAAGTTTGAGCTGGTAACAATCTGGATGGTCTTTTTCCTCTTTTGCCCGGAGGACATGATGTCCATGATTTACAAAAACAATTTGAAATGTGGACTCACCAGACCACAGCACACTTTTCCACTTTGTGTCTGTCTATTTCAAATGAGCTCGGGCCCAGAGAAGGCGGCGGCGTTTCTGGATGTTGTGGATGTATGGCTTTCGCTTTGCATGGTAGAGTTTTAACTTGCACTTGTAGATGTAACTACGAACTGTGTTAACTGACAATGGTCTTCTGAAGTGTTCCTGAGCCCACGCGGTAAGATCCTTTACACAATGATGTCTGTTTTTAATGCAGTGCCGCCTGAGGGATCAAAGGTCACGGGCATTCAATTTTGGTTTTCGACCTTTGTGTTTACGTGCAGATGTTCTCCAGATTCTCTGAATCTTCTGATTATATTATGGACTGTAGATGATGGAATCCCTAAATTCCTTGTAATTGCATTGTTCAGCATTGTTCAACATTGTTCTTAAACTGTTGGTCTATTTTTTCATGCAGTTATTCACAAAGTGGTGATCCTTGCCCCATCTTTGCTTGCGAATGGCTGAGCCTTTTGGGGAAGCTCCTTTTATACCAAATCATGACACTCACAATTAGTGTCCTCATTTCCCAAACGCTTATTGAGTGTTGTTCAAAGGAAAGATGATGTAGCACAGTGGTAAACATACGATTGTCCCAACGTTTTTGAATTGTGTAGCAGACATCCATTTCAAAATGAGCAAATATTTGCACAAAAACAAAGTTTATCAGTTTGAACATTAAATACGAGGCCTGTCCGTAAAGTATTGTTCCTTTTTATTTTTTTCAAAAACTATATGGATTTCATTCATATGTTTTTACGTCAGACATGCTTGAACCCTCGTGCGCATGCGTGAGTTTTTCCACGCCTGTCGGTGACGTCATTCGCCTGTGAGCACTCCTTGTGGGAGGAGTCGTCCAGCGCCTCGTCGGAATTCCTTTGTCTGAGAAGTTGCTGAGAGACTGGCGCTTTGTTTGATCAAATTTTTTTCTAAACCTGTGAGACACATCGAAGTGGACATGGTTTGAAAAATTAAGCTGGTTTTCAGTGAAAATTTTAACAGCTGATGAGAGATTTTGAGGTGATTCTGTCGCTTTAAGGACTTTTCACGGTGCGAGACGTCGCGCAGCGCTCTCAGGCAGCGTCATCAGCCTGTTTCAAGCTTAAAACCTCCACATTTCAGGCTCTATTGATCCAGGACGTCGTCAGAGAACAGAGACGTTTCAGAAGAAGTCGGTTTCAGCATTTTATCCAGATATTCCACTGTTAAAGGAGATTTTTTTAATCAAAGACGTGCGGACGGGTCCGCGCGTCGGGACGCAGCCGACGCAGCGCGGCGGCACAGGAAAAACACCTCCGTGTTGATAACCATTTGTTAAAACCCAGTTGACTTTTGATGGCTTTCAGTGGAGTGAGTATATGAGAAATTGTTTATCAGCTGGAGATGTTCCAACTTGTCCTTAAGGCTTCCAGCAGAGGTGTTTTTCCTGTGACGGAGCGTCGCGGCGGCTGCAAGCCGACGCTGCAATCCGCCCGCACGTCTCTCATTTAAAAAAATCTCCTTTAACAGTGGAATATCCGGATAAAATGCTGAAACCGACTTCTTCTGAAACTTCTCTGTTCTCTCACGACGTCCTGGATCAATAGAGCCTGAAATGTGGAGGTTTTAAGCTTGAAACAGGCTGATGACGCTGCCTGAGAGCGCTGCGCGACGTCTCGCACCGTGAAAAGTCCTTAAAGCGACAGAATCACCTCAAAATCTCTCATCAGCTGTTAAAATTTTCACTGAAAACCAGCTTAATTTTTCGAACCATGTCCACTTCGATGTGTCTCACAGGTTTAGAAAAAATTTTGATCAAACAAAGCGCCAGTCTCTCAGCAACTTCTCAGACAAAGGAATTCCGATGAGGGGCTGGACGACTCCTCCCACAAGGAGTGCTCACAGGCGAATGACGTCACCGACAGGCGTGGAAAAACTCATGCATGCGCACGAGGGTTCAAGCACGTCTGACGTAAAAACATATGAATGAAATCCATATAGTTTTTGAAAAAAATAAAAAGGACCTATACTTTACGGACAGACCTCGTATCTTGTTTTTGTGGTGTATTCAATTGAATATAGGTTGAAGAGGATTTGCAAATCATTGTGTTCTGTATTTATTTACACAACGTCCCAACTTCATTGGAATTGGGGTTGTAAATAACCAGAGGTATAGACAGAATAATACACATGCTGAATTTCATAATTAAAAGCATCAAAGTGGGAAAGATCTAACTAAGAAACATCCAGTCTCCGAAATGATTGATACTTAATGCACACACACAAAAGTGCGTGAAACAGACATTACAGTGGAGAATCATAATTTGACAGAGACCTGTCTGTAGATGGAGATGTTGCACTCACACATGCAAAAATATTTGAAAACTGATTTCTGCACTTCTTCCTTAGTACACAAATTAAAGCAGCGGGTGTGCTGCTGGTGCTTTGACATCACCTGGGTGATGTCTACTTCATGCTCATTCACCTATTTGGCTGATAACAGGCTTGACCGTTCTTGTTTTCAGACTTACAGAAAGCAATGCAATAAAAACTAGGACACATGCACCTTGCCAAAAACAAACAAGCAAAAAAAAAAATTACGGAACATCTTTTTTTTTTTTTTCATGTTGACTTTTGGCATTTCAAACTTAAACTCAGACTGTATTTATAACTCCACTTAATCCCTCCTCCTTCCTTTCCAAACTAATCCTTCCAGGAATATAGGTAGCCCCATCCAGAGGGGGAAAAGGCACACCATGATGCTGGCCAAGATAAAACTTCTATTTACACACTACACGCACTACTCCTTATATATCGGTACTCTGTTAGACTTTCTTGGTTATTCTCTTGGCGCAACACATCCTCATTTTCTTAGTGTGCCTAGACAGAGTGGCGACATGACGAGTCGAAAAAAAAAATGGTCACGACTCGTGGTGCCATCTTGGGTTCAAAACAGTGTTCACTGTTAATCTGTCTTCATGTAAATCCAGCTATTTTACTTATTTATTTGCTGAAAATCATGGGTTGTTATGCATTTGAAAGCACAAACAGACACAACAAGGGCTCCAAGATGTACAGATTCCCTTCAGATCCAAACAGAAGAAAAATTTGGGAAAATAAAGTCAGCTGTGTGGGATGGAAGCGACTTCATCATCAAAACTTTGAGAGGTAAATTTATTGTTCAGTCCCATGTACAGTAAAACTCACCTAAACCGTTATCGTATAAACCAGATATTCACAGTCACCAGACAAAAACAGTCCAAGGTTTTTGTATTGTTCCCATGTAATAAACACCATGTATGTATGTACAACACATTTTTCCCTCACAATGGATATAATGTCCTGTCTGATTGCAATGTATTTCCATTAAACCCTTCACATGTGGGCCCAGAGTCATTTTCGTGACTTTATTTTTTTCACACCGTGCTCAGACTCAGAGCCGCAGCCTAACACGCAGTGAAAGTAGCAACGTTTCTGCTTTCAATCCTTCGTCTTCCATCATATTATAATAGTATTTGTAGTGCGCATTCTGATTACAAATGCATTAGAAAAGTCCACAACTTTACAGCACGAAGCCGATAAGAGGAAAATGTACAGCTTACCTTTGATTTGGAGGTGATGATTGTTTAAAGAAAAGCTTGTTGAGAGTCAAATTAGTCCAGAGTAAAGCATGATTCAGAGATGGGGATCTTTAAACTGTCACGTACGTCATTGCATGACATGGAGTTACAGAGCTGCAGCTGCATAAATCAGGGTTAGAATTAATCAATTAAAGTAAATTTGTAAATTTGTAAAGTAAATTTGTTAGCTTAACTATTTTTATATTTCTTTTGATAGCACCTGTACATTGATGTGTTGCTGTATGCAGTTAAATGATTAAAAAAAAAAAATGTTGAAAACATTAAAGTAGTTCAGCGCAGTTGGAACCAAAATGGCGCCATGTTCTGAGTTGACGCCACTCTTTCAATCAAAGCACACTACATTTTCTTTCACCTCCATTTGTAAGGCAGATGGCTCCAGCATAATAAGGCCAATTCCTCAGGAGGATAGAGATTAAACAATAGCATGCCTTGTCTTCTCTGTTCAGGGCCTGAAAACACTCACTGACCAGAGAGTCCTCCGTTTCCAGCCATTATGCAAGGATGGGAGGGAAAGGCTGCAGAGGTGGCCACGTGCCAAGTTGCTGAGTGGCAAAGTATTCACTGGGCAAAGAGAGGTTGAGAAAGATCCTGTTTGTATTCACTGACATGTGGGAAAATAAAAGAACCTCTGGACTCAACAAAAACAATTAGAGTGTCACATGACAATATACTACAGTAAAACAAAACAGTGACCTGATATGAAAAAAACAATAAAATGCAGTTTGTTTTGTTGCATACCAAGCTGTGATACAGCAGTAAACAGAACATAACTGGGTTTTCAAAATGGCAACAAGAGCTTTCCTTACAGTTAACTCAAACTTATTTAATTAAAGGACAAAAATTATACACATACATATACGCACATACACATTCTATACTATATCAAGACAAATCAAATATGGAAGCATGCACTGGTGTTGCACATTTCCACATCCACAGCATCATGGAATGAACCATGAGTCCTGGATGGCAACCACTTGAGTCCTGGATGGTAACCACTCAGGCAGACAACCGGTCCATTCACACCTCTCAAAAGCAACGATCTATCAGTTGCAGCCAGGTTGTAGTGTGGACATCCCCTTAGCCTTCTCCAGCCACTTCGGTCCTCAACACTAAAGCCTGATTTATGTTTTCCTGTCTCCATAGCAACACAGAGTCCTCTGTGTCAGTGCGTACCCTCTCTGAGCCGCTCTCCATAGCCTGATGTGCGCCTCTCAAAAAGGGAAACTGCATGCCGAAACAATCGAGACCACAAGTGCTGTGACTGGTCACTTTTCTGGTTTCACTCCTTCCTCTCCCATCAGATTTAAAGGGTTTTGCAGTGGGCACACTGATTACATTTCGATAATGGATCAAATAGAGAAACATTTGGCACAAAAGTTCACAAATATGACTAACTTTCAAACACAGAGTCGAAAAACTACAAAGATGCTCAAATGACCCGCAATTTATGGTGGGAAATTACACGTAATGTTGGTCTGGAGGTTGATGATTGTATAAAGAAGTGTAGGTCAATGAGAGACAAATTAGTCCAGAAAAAGGGCGGAGGGAAAAAAAAAAAAACACGATCAGGAACAGTGGCAATGCAGGTTGAATAAAGTCTGCATTGTTCTTCATATTGTGTACCCTACTATTCTGGCAGTAATGTGGAGTGCAACACCCACCAATGCGACGGACAACTTTGAAAGGGTCACACCCACATCAATATCATTGCGTAGCCACAGAGTTGTAGAAGTAAAAATCAGGCTTATGACACCAGCTTGCTGGATCATGCACAGAGAAACATAGCACATGGCCAAAATGCTACAGCTGACGGTCTCTCACAGTCGAGTATATTGATGACCGATGATCTTTTGCAAAAAGAGTTTATCTTCCCAAGGTTTGAGTGCAACAATCATTCTTGGCCCAGTGACTCTGAACACTGAAACTATAGCTTTTGAGCATTTATTACTGCTGATAATTAGCTTACATCATTTTACGGTGGCTTAGTGTTTAGCACTGATGCTTCACAGCAAGAACATACAATGGACTCTGAACTTTAAGATCTGATGTTACGAGCCCTGAAGAGGCAGCAGTTCACCCGCTGTATGTCTGCAAAGGTGAGTGCCATTTCAACAGCTGACTGCAGTATGCTTTATATGCACACTGCGTATTTAAAGCGAACTGCAGTCAGTCTATTTCAGATGACCAGCGTGGACCCTCTTTCTCTTAAAAGGCTTTATTTTACTCTGTGTGTCACGTTGGAAAGTTGTAGCTTTTGGTGCTACATTGATCAGGTCTTACATGGCTTATGCACATGCTCTAGTCTTCTTCAGCTTTTTTTTCTAGGGATGTTACAGCGCCACACACAGGTCTGGCATACGTACTACAATGTTAAACAGAGATTCGAGGCACAGAATTTGTCTTGAACATTTTTTGTAATCCAATTATTCGAGTTACTCGACTAATCGTTTCAGGCCTAAAACAAGACACTCTCAATGATCTGAATGACAGTGTGCACTTTCCCTTTTCAATTCCTGATATTTCTGCTGGAATACTTCTGCGCTTAGAAGCTGATATGCATTAGCCCTCTGGCTGCTTCGAGTGAAATACTAAAGCCTGGGTCCCACCGAATAATGAAGGATGACTGAGCCACACAGCATGTTTTCTTTGAGATGAGAGGGTTTCGTCAACTATTGTGGGAGTTTCATGGCTCTGAGTGGCTCTTAGAGGCATTATCTTCATACATATACACATACACATACATATATATACAGGGCTGTCACAATTATTACAATATTCGTCAATCGCGATTATTTTTCATATTTGCGATTACCGTGAATTACTTATTTTATCCACAAAGCATAAAACGACTCAGAATCTGACGTCATTGTGCTGCAGCCTCGCTCTCGTCTTAAGGCGGGACAATAACATGGAGGCTGAAGAGCGATCTGTCCTGCCGTTTAGATAAGACGGCCAATTAAAACAGTGGCCGTCTTCTTCAAAAGCCATCTAAAATGCGGAGCTGTCGGTGTGTGTGTGTGTGCACGCGCGCAGAGTCAACAGGCTGCAGACTGCGAGGGAGGGGGTGTGTGAGGGAGATTCCTGAATGCAGGCGTGACACGTTACAGTCTGAGAACCATCAGTGCGCAGCGAGCACGGAGCAGAGAGAGGATTTTAACCCGAGTGAACATACTAACAAAACAAAACCAAAACATGAAGCTTTTACTTCTCTCTGAACTTTCTCTAAAGGTGTGATTCTGCCGTTATCGTCTTGTTCACACTATGTGCGCGTCGTATGCTGAATTTATGAGATCATGAGATGAAATAAACGGTCAAATAGCTTTAAAAACATATTTTAAAAATGAGAATATATGAATGAACTGAGCCACAAAAAAAAAAAAAACACCTGACATGGAGAAGCTGTGGTGATGTTCAGATGCACAGATCACAAAAAGCAGGTGAGAACTCTGAACTTTAACAGCTGTTACTTTCCAAAGGTATTTATTTGTTCAATATGGGCTTAATGCAGTGTTTAAGCACAAAACGTGACTGATGAGGAGAAACAATTTCAGAAATGCAGCAGAAACAACCACAATTCAGAAAAAGTTGGGACTGTATGTAAAATGAAGATAAAAAATAAAAATGTTGCACCATTCCCAGTTTCTCCACTCACAGAAGCCAAACGTTCTTCCATAGTTGTGTAATTATACTACAATAGTAGAATATAAAGAAGGGAAAAAAAGAAAAAAAAAATAGACAATATATTTGTCAATCGCAATTATTTGTCTGACAATTAATCGTCTCCAGAAATTCCTAAACGTGACAGCCCTACATTATATATATATATATATATATATATATATATATATATATATATATATATATACACACACACACACAACTCCTGGCAAAAATTATGGAATCACCTCGGAGGATGTTCATTCAGTTGTTTAATTTTGTAGAAAAAAAGCAGATCACAGACATGACACAAAACTAAAATCATTTCAAATGGCAACTTTCTGACTTTAAGAAACACTATAAGAAATCAAGAAAAACAATTGTGGCAGTCAGTGACGGTTACTTTTTTAGACCAAGCAGAGGGAAAAAAATATGGACTCACTCAATTCTGAGGAATAAATTATGGAATCACCCTGTAAATTTTCATCCCCAAAACTAACACCTGCATCAAATTAGATCTGCTCGTTAGTCTGCATCTAAAAAGGAGTGATCACACCTTGGAGAGCTGTTGCACCAAGTGGACTGACATGAATCATGGCTCCAACACAAGAGATGTCAATTGAAACAAAGGAGAGGATTATCAAACTCTTAAAAGAGGGTAAATTATCACGCAATGTTGCAAAAGATGTTGGTTGTTCACAGTCAGCTGTGTCTAAACTCTGGACCAAATACAAACAACATGGGAAGGCTGTTAAAGGCAAACATACTGGTAGTCCAAGGAAGACATCAAAGCGTCAAGACAGAAAACTTAAAGCAATATGTCTCAAAAATCGAAAATGCACAACAAAACAAATGAGGAACGAATGGGAGGAAACTGGAGTCAACGTCTGTGACCGAACTGTATGAAACTGCCTAAAGGAAATGAGATTTACATACAGAAAAGCTAAACGAAAGCCGTCATTAACACCTAAACAGAAAAAAACAAGGTTACAATGGGCTAAGGAAAAGCAATCGTGGACTGTGGATGACTGGATGAAAGTCATATTCAGTGATGAATCTCAAATCTGCACTGGGCAAGGTGATGATGCTGGAACTTTTGTTTGGTGCCGTTCCAATGAGATTTATAAAGATGACTGCCTGAAGAGAACATGTAAATTTCCACAGTAATTGATGATATGGGGCTGCATGTCAGGTAAAGGCACTGGGGAGATGGCTGTCATTACATCATCAATAAATGCACAAGTTTACGTTGATATTTTGGACACTTTTCTTATCCCATCAATTGAAAGGATGTTTGGGGATGATGAAAAAACTGTGAAAACATTCCTTGCAAAAAGACACATAGGGTCAATGTCATGGCCTGCAAATAGTCCGGATCTTAATCCAATTGAAAATCTTTGGTGGAAGTTGAAGAAAATAGTCCATGACAAGGCTCCAACCTGCAAAGCTGATCTGGCAACAGCAATCAGAGAAAGTTGGAGTCAGATTGATGAAGAGTACTGTTTGTCACTCATTAAGTCCATGCCTCAGAGACTGCAAGCTGTTATAAAAGCCAGAGGTGGTGCAACAAAATACTAGTGATGTGTTGGAGCGTTCTTTTGTTTTTCATGATTCCATAATTTTTTCCTCAGAATTGAGTGATTCCATATTTTTTTTTCCCTCTGCTTGGTCTAAAAAAGTAACCGTTACTGACTGCCACAATTTTTTTTCCTGATTTCTTATAGTGTTTCTTAAAACCAGAAAGTTGCCATTTGAAATGACTTTAGTTTTGCATCATGTCTGTGATCTGCTTTTTTTTCTACAAAATTAAACAACTGAATGAACATCCTCAGAGGCCGGTGATTCCATAATTTTTGCCAGCGGTTGTGTATGTGTGTGTATATATATATACATATATATATACATATATATACACATACATACATACACACACACACAGTAGTGTTCAGAATACTAGTAGTGCTATGTGACTAAAAAGATTAATCCAGGTTTTGAGTATATTTCTTATTGTTACATGGGAAAGAAGGTACCAGTAGATTCAGTAGATTCTCACAAATCCAACAAGACCAAGCATTCATGATATACACACTCTTAAGGCTATGAAATTGGGCTATTAGTAAAAAAAAAAGTAGAAAAGGGGGTGTTCACAATAATAGTAGCATCTGCTGTTGACACTACAAACTCAAAGCTATTATGTTCAAACTGCTTTTTTAGCAATCCTGTGAATCACTAAACTAGTATTTAGTTGTATAACCACAGTTTTTCATGATTTCTTCACATCTGCGAGGCATTAATTTTGTTGGTTTGGAACCAAGATTTTGCTCTTTTACAAGTGTGCTTGGGGTCATTGTCTTGTTGAAACACCCATTTCAAGGGCATGTCCTCTTCAGCATAAGGCAACATGACCTCTTCAAGTATTCTGACATATCCAAACTGATCCATGATACCTGGTATGCAATATATAGGCCCAACACCATAGTAGGAGAAACATGCCCATATCATGATGCCTGCACCACCATGCTTCACTGTCTTCACTGTGACTTGAATTCAGAGTTTGGGGGTCGTCTCACAAACTGTCTGTGGCCCTTGGACCCAAAAACAACAATTTTCCTCTCATCAGTCCACAAAATATTCCTCCATTTCTCTTTAGGCCAGTTGATGTGTTCTTTGGCAAATTGTAACCTCTTCTGCACGTCTTTTATTTAACAGAGGGACTTTGTGGGGGATTCTTGCAAATAAATTAGCTCACACAGGCGTCTTCTAACTGTCACAGCACTTACAAGTAACTCCAGACTGTCTTTAATCATCCTGGAGCTGATCAGTGGGTGAGCCTTTGCCATTCTGGTTATTCTTCTATCCATTTTGATGGTTGTTTTCCATTTTCTTCCACGTGTCTCTGTTTTTTTGTCCATTTTAAAGCACTGGCGATCATTGTAGATGAACAGCCTATAATTTTTTGTTTTCCCCTCTCCAATCAACTTTTTAATCAAACTACGCTGTTCTTCTGAACAATGTCCTGGACTTCCCGTTTTCCTCAGGCTTTCAAAGAGAAAAGCATGTTCAACAGGCGCTGGCTTAATCCTTATATAGGGGACACCTGATTCACACCTGTTTGTTCCACAAAATTGACAAAGTCAATGACTGAATGCCACACTACTATTATTGTGAACACCCCCTTTTCTACTTTTTTTTTTTTTACTAATAGCCCAATTTCATAGCCTTAAGAGTGTGCATATCATGGATGCTTCATGGATCAGTTTGGATATGTCAAAATACTTGAAGAGGTCATGTTGCCTTATGCTGAAGAGGACATGCCCTTGAAATGGGTGTTTCAACAAGACAATGACCCCAAGCACACTAGTAAAGGAGCAAAATCTTGGTTCCAAACCAACAAAATTAATGCCTCGCAGATGTGAAGAAATCATGAAAAACTGTGGTTATACAACTAAATACTAGTTTAGTGATTCACAGAATTGCTAAAAAAAGCAGTTTGAACATAATAGTTTTGAGTTTGTACCGTCAACAGCAGATGCTACTATTATTGTGAACACCCCCTTTTCTACTTTTTTTTTTTTTTTTTACTAATACCCCAATTTCATAGCCTTAAGAGTGTGCATATCATGAATGCTTGTTCTTGTTGGATTTGTGAGAATCTACTGAATCTACTGGTACCTTGTTTTCCATGTAACAATAAGAAATATACTAAAAACCTGGATTAATCTTTTTAGTCACATAGCACTACTATTATTCTGAACACTACTGTGTGTGTGTGTATATATATATATATATATATATATATATATTTAAAATGATCCACAGGTGTATATAATAAAGCGGCCACCTCATTCTGTATGCAGAATGGCACCGCGCACAAAAGAGCTCTTTTGCAGAAATAAACCGACGAACACAAAGTTAAAAGTGGAATCGCAGTGTAAAAATGACTGTTTAAAGCCAGGGAAAAAAATAAAGCCAGCAAGCCACAGATGGAAAGGAAGCCAGTGAGGAGGAGCACAGAGGCAGCTGTCCATGAAAGGACAACAGCAGCACGCGTGCAAAATAGCGATTTTGCAGAAATAAATGGACAAACATAAAGTTTATGGGATCACAGTTTGTGTGTTTAAAGCCACAGAAGAAATTAAGCCAGCGAGCCGCGGAGCCAGCGAGGAGCACAGAGGCGGCTCTCTAGGAACCCTTGGTTCGGTTCTAGCTGGTCTGGTGCATTACAGGTGGACAGCAGCCTGGCGCACAGTGCACAACTGCGGGACTGTGCTGGAGTGTCTATTTTTGGACTGCGTTTTAAAAATGGGACATAAAATGCTGCTGTGAATCTGTGAATTGAAAACCTACACTTTAAAGGGACCAGGTGTGGGAGGGCTGGAGGTTTGGACCAAACCCATGCCTAAACATATGCCAACATGGCATTATCACGGCGCTATCATGGCACTTACGTGGCTTAGTGTGGCTGATGTGAGCCATTCGAGGCTCTAATGACCGGTCAGTCGTGGCTCACTAGAGGCTGCAACGTGGCACATGCGGGGTACATAGAGGAACATAGAGGTACCTTCATAGCGGATACGTGATAGATGAAAACGTGGGCCATTCTTTGAATAATCACTGACACACCCATGCATGGCTCCTTATTCATCCTTCATTATTTGGTGGGACCCAGGCTTAAGCAGAAGTGACCATCTGCTCTGTTCGCTGCATCAAGATTTACACAGTTATTACTTTAAAAATAATTCAACATGGCAATACATCTATATTTCACATCATTATCTCAGCTTTGCTATTAATCCATGTTTCATATACATGCCAACATGTGGTGGGAAATCTCTGACGCCACTAAAAGTTACTGTCGCATTTTGCCTGACAATTATAACAGCCTACTGTAACTATTGTAACTCCTGAATCAAATGTTGTCTTTTTTACATTTTTTTATTTATTCTTATCTACAACAAGTAGACCATCACAGCAGGAGTAATGGGTTAATTGTAATAGACGAGAGACTTGGTATTCTTCTGGGAAATAAAACAAGGAAAAAAAAAAGATGTGTATACATCAGTATCTGCCAGTGTGAGTTTGAAAATATCAGCATACTGAGTAACTGCAAAACTCCAATAATGACCATCCCTGTGTCTCACACCACATGATATGACAATACTGCAAATTAGAAATTAGATTCAATTAATGGAACTGCCCTTGGACACTGTAAATGAGGGTGAAAAAAGACAATGGCTCTGCTTTTCTTATCGCTTAACACCACACTGTCTGCTTGCCAGATAGGAAGCTCTCCTCCATTTAGGGCCTTTCACTGCCACAAATGGTCAATCCATTTATTTATTCGGCTCTGGCTGAGTGCAGATAGCAGATCTCTGCATGCATCTATCACCCACTGCAGACAAACATCAAAGAAGTTGGCGACATCCTTTCATATGCAATGTGGCACTGTGGGACAGAGAAACAAAGACTCAGGTAGGAAGGTCAAGGACACACCTCAGAACTAGAAGAGCCTTTGTACTGAATACATGCTAAAAAAAAAAGTAAATTACAGCTGCTGAAATTGGCTGTGCCACTTAAATCGCTTAATCTTTCCTTAAACATGATACCGTGGAGTGAAACCATGAGAAAACTACTTGCAGCGCATATTTTCTTTTCATAATAATTAGTCATCCAACTTAGCAAGAAATTAGAAACAGCTTGATACCACATCTCTTCTGTTACTGCATAGATGTATGAATAAGAACTAGAGAATTAATTTGGTTAATGATGCAGCTGTAACCAAAGAGTTATTGATTCTGTTCACTGCTCTGAATTATTATTCTCCCCTTAAATCCACAAAATCTCGATGAGCAATTTGCCTCTTCTCTAGTAAGTCTCTTCGGCTGCTCCCTTGTTTGCACTCGGGGTCGCCACAGCAAATCCAAGGTGGATCTGCATGTTGAATTGGCACAGGTTTTACGCCGGATGCCCTTCCTGACACAACTCCACATTACATGGAGAAATGTGGCAGGGGTGGGATTTGAACCCGGAGCCTTCTAAATTGAAACCAAGCGCATTAACCACTTGGCCACCCCCCCCCTACTACAAAATGAAAAAGGGAGTAAAGGAGGAAGGCAGACTGACTGAGAATGAGAGAAAACAACTGGCCTGGCCGCCTACTTTGATGCGTATGTACTTCAGCCAGCACTGCTGGGCAACCTGAAGAGAACTTGTCTGAATGAGTTTTCACAGTGAGTAACAGGCAAGCGGTGAAATGCCAAATTATTCATTCTGTCTGTGATGGCAGCCAAAGGACAGGAAGAAACACTGTCCCTTATTGGTGACATTTTGGATATCCTGACCAAAATGCTCCCAGGTCTTCCAATGAGTGTGTAGAAGATTGATGCTGACAAAGTGCACTGAAAACTAAGAAAAAGCTTGACTTGTGAAAATAACACAATAAAACAGCTCTACGCACTGTCACACTGCTGTGGTTTTCAGATTTCAAGAGAGATCAATCAGGAGACGAGACAAATCTTTCTGCCAGTCTGCTTGTTACATTATCACCACCTAAGATGCTTACGATCTTGATTTGATCCCTGGCAGCCGAAGAAGGAATGGCTATTCCTATTCACGCCATTTTGTACAGGGAGGATTGGTTGTCTTGCTGCTTCAGAAAATAGCTGTGAAAAGCAAAACTTGGGAGAACGAACCTTGTTTGGTAACAACTGCTCACTTGTCAATGCAGGGTGAGGTTTGTACTGCATACCTTCGCCACTTGCACTTTAGTGTGACTGATTTGCATTCAAAAGAAAATAATTCAGTATATGGTGGAAAAGGATCACTGCTGCATACATCTCAAAGCACAAAGACATCACTTTTTGTAATTAGAAATTTTTGAAAATTGATTTGAATCTTAATCAAGGACAATCTCCAGAGACATCAACTCCTCACTCAGCTAGTCATAGTATAAATAGGATCAAGAACACATCCCTGATGAACTCCAGACATATCGGGAAGAGGTCAGAGACGCAGTCTACGCCCTGCCGTGCACTGTGGCATTGCTTTCAGTGAGTGTACGATGGAACATTCCACCACCGCTGGCTATGAGGGCAGTTTCTGCACGCTACAATGGAACGTGTTCTTGAAAGTTACAAATCATTCAACTTTTTCCACTTGCCATTGGACCAAGAACAGCCTTGAAGTGGATTTCCCTTTGACAGTGGTTAAAAAAATAAAAATCAATTATTTTAGGGCAGAGAAATGTGGGTTTATATCAAATAAACAGGAATATGTACGTTATTATAGACAGAAATTAAGATGTAACGCTGTAAAAATATAACTTTATAAGCAACAATCAATCAGTGTTTCAGAGGCGGGCACATCTAGGTCCTGAAAGAGCACTAGTTAGACCTTTATCTCTAAGTGTTTCAGGGTGAAATGCCATCATCATGATCCAGAGCATTCCTTTGAAGTTTTGACCTTCTCCAGGTTAGCATTTCTACACCACTGAAACAGGGTTCGATTTTAGCGGTTACCAGGGAACCCGTGGCACCCTACTTTGGGGGCGGGCACACAACTCTTTAGACTTGCATTCCCGACTGGAATCCACCTTTTTTATTTTATAACTGTACAGAAATCTATCAAATTTGGACAAAATGTGCGCAGAATTTGACTTTGAGACCGACACTTACACAAAACATCATCAAAAAATGTTGTTCTCCTCTGTTTGTAATGCCGCGTTTTATTATACACAGATCAAATGGAGCGTTTTTGAGTGAAGAGTGAACAGCAGCCAGCGGAGAGTTTTTTTTTTTTATTTCTCTACGTGCGCACGTGAGCAAATCATCCGTGAAGATTATTTTATTTATTAACTACACAGATGTATAATAAAAGCAAATGGTGACTGGTTTATAAACACAATTATGACAGAGTTTTTGAGGGAAGAGCGAACAGCAGCCATCGGAGAGTTTTTTTTTTTATTTCTCTACATGCACGCGCGAGCAAATCATCCCTGAAGATTATTTTATTTATTAACTACACAGAAGTATAATAAAAGCAAATGGTGACTGGTTTATAAACATAATTATGACAGGGTTTTTGAGGGAAGAGCTGCCTTAGATTCTGAGCTTAATGCTGATTCTGAGGAAGAACACCTTGAAGTGCTGCAGAGAATGGCAGATGACCATGATGACTGCTAATAGATTTTCTGTAATCACAACAAGTGTAATCAACACTCATGGCAGCCATGATTGTTAATGAGCTGACTGTTTAATAAAACATCGGCAGCTGAGATGACCCCATGCCAATCTGCCTGTGCATATTGGCATGGGGTCATCTCAGCTTCTGACAAGGTTAGAAAATTTCGAAATTTCAGAAAATATTACTCCAAACACACAAAAATTCCCTTCCATAATTTCATCCTGTCTGATGAAGGGCGAGGCCCGAAACGTCACCTTTGGTGTGTTATTAATGGCTTGTTTGGGAGCTAACTGGCTGTGCGGATCTCTTTTGTTTTTCGTTCTTCCATAATTTCACCCCAAATCTGCCCCAGATATCACCAGAATGCACAATTTGCATCCTTTTATATCACAATTTTGTGGGGGGGCATGCTCCCAGACCCCCCAGTTGCTTTGCCGCTATGCTGCGTAGCGGTAGGTTTGGTACCGAACTTTTCTGAGGGGCACCAAACTTTTCAGATTTTGGTGCCCTTAAGGCACACAACTATTTATTCTAAAAGGCAAACCCTGCACTGAAACCTAATTCAGTGTCACACTGGCACTGATGAATCCTGTTACTGGGCCATCAGAGTCTTGTGTGTCAGGAAAAGGGGAAACTTGCATTCATCAGGTGACATTGGCAACATGATGCCTAGTGTCCAACTGTTCCTGAGAGCTTCCAAGTGGGCTCCAGATACAAATTGGGAAGCAAACGGTATCTGAGGCTCCTAAAAGGGACGGAGCTGAAGGTGGCAGGTACCTTGCCACTGGTGACACTTATTCATGGGATGGAATATCTTGCCACCTGCTTGCCATACTGCCACGGTGAGTTTTAGGATAACAGATCAGGTACAGAGGTGTATTAGTGTTTGGCACAAATGTAATGCTGTCCGCTTGCAACAGGGGTTCTGGAATGTTGCAAATGACCCGGTTAAGTTGTGCAAGCTTTCTGGTAACCCGGTTGGGTTCCCGATGATTTCTATCACATTTTGAACAGTCCAAAATTTTGTTCCCAATCATGCCGATTATTGCAACACTCCAGATGGTGGGCAGCGCACTGCAGGATGACAATGTTATGCTTTCAGGTGGATTGCACCAGAGTTGGTGATTATCACGCAAGTTTGGATTTTTTTTCTATTGGGAAGCCAACCGCAACCTAATGGGATGTATGTGGACCAGGGGTTTAAGAGCCATTTTTTTTAAGGATCAGGCGGGCTGTGATTCAAGCCGACTCGGATTTCACCGAAACATGGCTCAGAGATGGAACCTACCTTTCTTTTGTCACACAAGTCATTACCGCTTCTCTAATGTAAAAAAAGACTCATATAATCTCAATCTGAGACTAAAAAAAGGTTCATCAGTACAACTGGCTTAATGGGTAAAGTGATTGCTGCCTTTCAAAATAATCTTAAAATTATTTATTTTCCAGTTCCCTTACACCTGTTATTAACGCACAATTGGATGAATTGAAAAGTCAGTTTCATTTGTGACTGGATGTCCAGTAAACAACACATGGCTGCATCAAAAAATTAATACTGAATAATGGTGCGCAGCGTATAGTGGAGTAGAAGGAGGAGAAGGAGAGTGATGATGTATGAGGACATAGGCAGCCTGTAGCTGTATAACAAGGTAAATGGAGCACTGGGAGTCAGACAGTCATTGTTCAAGGTTTGGAGGTCATGTTGCCAACGATGCAAAATCTGCTAATACCAACATATTGCACTATATATTGTCTGCTCAGCACAGCCACTGCAGCATGTCTGTGTCACACTGCCAAGTGGGACTGAGGAAGACTGGCCCCCAAAGCAGACAAAAAAGCAGCGACGACAGTTTATTCCAACAGTGCATAATGTTAATCATGCACCTCTGGAAAAGAGGTGTGTAGCTTTTTACCCCAGTGACAGCCACTTTGTGGATGTCTGTTTGTGCCAACATGTGTGTTGCTTTATTTGTATATTGCTTGTGTTAACACGGCTGGTAGCAGCTGTCCTTGAATCTAAATTGACACAAAGCGTGGGATCTGCTGGGTATTTTTATCCATTAGCCCGTGTGAGAGAGCAGGTGGAGGCTTTGTGGGCTACAACAAGGTCACACAGTGGCTAGTGCTGCTGCGCTGCTATCTACGGCTGTTCCAGACAAACATCAGCACATAAGTGTCTTACAATGACAAATGCTATGATAGCAACAGCTGTCATCAGCAGAACAGAAAAGCTCATTTCTAGAGCTCTGCACTGCTTGAATGAATCATCATGAGCATCAGCAGTAGAACTAGTAGCAGTATGACTGAATGATCAGTGAAAACAGGGGGGCTCAGGGCTAATAACTGTAAAAGTGACTATCCAGGATGAATCTGTGAAGGCTCTCAGTTGTCCAGGTGGTTTCCATAGTAGAGAAGCTTGAATTTTCGACTGGATTGGGCTGCTTGACGTGAGGACATCAAGCAACCCAATCCAGTCGAAAATTCAGGCTTCTCTACTGTCCAGGATGAAATCAAGATGGTCAAACCCAATGACTGCTAGGACACTACCTTTAACAGCAATAGACAGTGACGAGGAAGAACAGGAAATGTCATGAAGACTAAACCCCTTCACATGTTGTACCACACTAGATACAAGGGGTGGTGGACACCAAGAAATATGACCAGTGGTTATTGAAGGACTGCAAAGAGGCTCTGATCATTGCAGCACAAGAACAGGTCCTGAGCATCAGGTCCATGGAGAAAGGGGTCCATCACAGACAGGAACCAAGGTGCAGGCTGTGTAAAGATGCCCCTGACACAATCCAGCAGATAGTGGCAGGGTCAAAGATAGAAGCTAGTACACCATACCCTGAGAGGCACAATCAAGTTGCTGAGACAGGAGAGAGGAACATCTGTGCGAAATAAAAAAGTGAGGAAGGCCACCAAGCGTGGTTGAGAACAGCAGAGCTAAGATGCCGTGGGACTTCAAGTTCCACAGCAGGGCTAAGATGCTGTAGGACTTCAAGTTCCAGACAGACAGACAAGTGCTGTCCAACCAACCACACATAGTTTTGGTTGACAAGAAACAGAAAAGGGAGATGTGACCGCAACATCAGAAAGAAAGAGTGTGAGAAGATCAAGAAGGACCAGTGGCTGAAATAAGAGCTAGAAGAACTAGGAGAACTAGAAACAATGCCTTCATAAGGCATTCCAAAAATAAAAATCCACCAGAGAGATCAGTACTACACCTAAAATTCATCAGATTAAGGATTGCTGTAAATACGTTTGTTGTTACTTGAGAGTAGCAATTCAAATATTCAGATGTTTCAGTGTTTTGTTACTACGACTTGACAGAAAAAAAGTTTTATGGAATCTGAATGAAGAGGACATTTAAAAAACAAAACCAAAAAAACGCCAAGCTAATTACCAGCCGAGCCATATTAACATTAAGCACATGGTGTTAGCAAGTTAAGCCAGGACATGCCACTCTCCTCACTACCACTACTGAAGCTGACTTCAGTGCCACAATGCCACCTGTTTAGACACATTTAAAAACATGGCACGGCCACACATATTTTCGTCTACTGAAAAAGATCTGAAGTACCCAGCCATTGGTCACAGCTGCCTTTTTAATGAGCCTCTGAACTGATGGTGGCTGAAGTAGACGGTGGAGCGGGCTGGGACAGCCGTCACTTGACAAAATGTTAAAGCACTGTTGTTTATGTCCCCATTCTGGCCAGGCAGCTGGTGGACATGGTGACTGGCTGGAACAGGAATCAGGGAGGCATGTGAATGAGCTTAACAACACTTACTTGAGCCGCTTGCATAAAACGTTTGGGAACTAAAGTAGCCATGGTCCTTTGACAAATGCAAAAAGCATACTGAGCTGCACGTGTACCAGCAAATAAAGGTTCAAACAAATTTTGTGCAACACGACACAAAGGCATTCCTGAAAAAATAAAATAAAAAACAACAACAGAGGGCGCAAGTATAAAAATCTAAAGAGACATGAAATAGTCAATCATTAAGTCTATGAAACTGATTTGCCTGTCAACGGTTAAATGGACTGCATTTACATAGTGCTTTTCCATCTCCATCAGAAGATCAAAGCACTTCACAATTATGCCTCACATTCACCCATTCACAGAGACACACAGAACACACCGAGGTCAGGGTGCTCACTACAAAGCAGGCGCAACTAGGGGTTAAGGACCTTCCTCAAGCGCCCTTCGTGATTTTTCAGTCTGGCTGGGTTTTGAACCGAGGATCTTGTGGTTTGAAGCACAATGCCAACGCCAGCACAACACCACTAGACCAACACCTCCTCACAGTTAATGGTTAACAGTCAATTATCATTTATTTTTGATGGTGAAAAGATCAAGTTGTGACTGGTTGCAGCTTCTCTCATAGAAGAATTTCCTCAATTCCCGTTTCAAAACAATGCCAATTGAAGATCTTTGGGGTTTGGACTACCGGTAAAAGTATGTTCCTTCGGCTGCTCCCTTGTTTTCAATCAAGGTCGACACAGCAGATCCAAGTTGCATCTTCATGCTGATTTGGCACAAGTTTTACGCCGGATGCCCTTCCTGATGCAACTCCATATTACATGGAGAAATGTGGTAGGGGTGGGGTCTGAACCGGGAACCTTCCGCACTAAAACCAAGCGCAATAACCACTTGGCCAACACCCCTGCAGGGGTTTGGACTACTAGTCAGACCAAAGAAATGTAAAAAGAGAGAAATCGAAATGGGTATTTAAGACTTCTAACATTTTGTTTAACAAAGGATTCATCAAATCATCACAAACAACTGATTACTGCACAATGAAAATAATAATTAATTACAGCCCAAATCAAAGTTTCATCAACAAACGCTAGATGTGTTTTAGCTGTTAGCATGTCAGCCATTATGATGTATTTGACCTTCCAACACATCTGCTTTGATCAGCTGACACAGATGTTACTTTACATGAATGTCTGTCTTCAGTCATGCATTTTCAAATATAAGATGTGCATGCAGTCCAACTACCAACAACCTCTTAACTGCTGAAGAAAATCTTCTAGAAAATGCTCCAATTGAGTATTGCCTGGGTCACAATAAATGGCTGCACCCTAAAATGTTGGATAAACTTTATTTTAATTGGCTCTAATTTAATAAGTATCTGTTGGGCATAGTTAGTGTCGTGCATGGCTAAATCTGCCAAGTTTCAAACCCGTATCCCATGGAACTGAATTTTTTATTTTTTTTTGGGGGGGGGGGGGGGGGGGGGGAGCAGGCATGTAACACTTTGTGTCACACAAAAAGTGACTTTTTTGTAACCCAGGCCTGGTGGAGCATTTCAGCATAGATATCTTACAGAACAAAACAAACAAACAAAAAAAGACCCGTTATTGCATTCTTTCTTTTTACAAATCCATCAGGCACATCAGGAATTATGAAATATTGTAATCCATGGCAAGTCATGACTGGTCCAGTGTGCTTGAAGTGGATATTTTCCTAACACAAGCTATGTGATCCCTGTGGAACACAAAAGTGCTAAAAGCAAATTAATTTAATCTGGAAAGCACTGCAGAGGCTGGCCTTGAAGCACAGCCTTTTCTCATGAGTCATAATCTAAATACTTTAATTAATGATGTTCTGCACTGAAAACACACCAACAAACAATAGACCTTTTGTAATCAATAGGGTTGGGAAAATATGTGAAAGCTCGGAGGCACAGTGAAAGGTGAGCAGGGGATCTTTCCTGATCAGAGTACTCATTGTGATGACTAGCCTACTTTAAAACCTACATTAAACACTGCAAGAACATGACAGCACTGCTGTGACTGGTGGTAGCAATCCAAGTGTTGATCTGCCTGCATCGATCTGCTGTGACATTCTGCAAATCAGTCAAGATGTTCTAATGCAGGATTTCACAGCTACCAAATTTCCACTGAATGTTATTTGCAAATCACACCCCATAACAAGAACCTAAGTGTCACAAAGGACTAGCAGAAACAAAATTATGGCAAATATAAATGCTTGTAAATTTTAAATAAAATTGTGATAAAAAATAAAAAAATAAAAAATCTGCCTTTACATGCATGTTTACTATTCATTGGCTATAAATGACCAATACCTACAAATTTCCACTGCCTATAAACATGCATGGAGCTGCTTTAATTTAAATTTACATTAAAAGGGCTTGGGAATTTTTATAAGAGGTGACTGATTAATTAACATCAGCAAAGTTCGGACAAGGAGAAAAGAGGTTTCAAGCAGGACAGGTTATTTCTGACAAACGACCATCAATCGCTACCTCATACATCATCGCCTGCCTTCCAAGGCATACTTGGTCCCCTCTAAGTTTTACTTGTTTAACTCTATGAAGGACAGGATTATCTTTTTCTCCCGTTACCTATTTAGACTTATGAAGGCTAGTAACCCAATTATGTGCTACTGTGACTAAGAATAAATGCATGGAAACATTTAGAAGCTATAGCTGATTTGAATATAGTGTAGAAACTCACAACATTCCTTCCAAAGGAATACTAACAATCATTTGTTGGAAAGAAACATCATTCTTGTTTTAAAACTGCAACACAAACAACAATAATGGCTCATTGTAGACACAAACTGACCGATACCAGACACAAAGAGACCTCTGAGCTGTGTCACTGAACCTGATCGTAGCACGTCTACTCCTGGGAACAAAGCCAATCGACCGACCAAATGAAATCCGCTCCATCTCACTCAAAGAAAGGCCTCAATAAGGGGCAGCGCAAGAACCACAAAGTTGTGCAACATCATATAGCGATCAATCCACAAGGCAGAAAAGGGCAGAGTGCCCATAATGGGATGGGAATGTGCTTTAATCTTACTGGGGCAAAAAGCTTGCTCACTAGCCTAAATTATCTAAAAATGCTTGATTTTACATTGCCTTCCTTGCATCTGTCCAATTAAGCTGACACAAATAGAAGCCAAAGTCTGGAGGAGAGATGCTAATGAAATCACCCAGAGCCCCACAATAAAATAACAAAAAAAATAACAGATTATGAACCTTGTCTGGGTTGAGTCTTGTACTGTGACCACATCCATTTGGTGTGTTTTCAAATGACATTAATCCCAAACCTTCCCCTGGTATAGCTTTTAGCTCTCCAGCTAAAATTTTTCATGGAAATCCATAATCAATCGTTTAAATCACTGCTGCTTCTTCTGTGGCTTTCAGTGTAAAATAATTCAAGCATTACAATGCTAATGTGGCTGCTGGTTGCTAGGGAACAACCAGAGAGACTGTTACTATGAAAACAGCTTTGAAATACATACGGGTTCACTTTGGGGGTCCAAGGACCACACATTCACTGGCCACTACAGAACATGACAGGTTCTTGGTAATAAATCAAATGTAGAATTTCAGGAAGTGTCTTGATGACATTATTGGCAACATAAAATTATACATTTTAATTGGGTTTTGAAAGATTATGCTAACAGCCTAAAAACCCCAGATGTATTTAACTAGTTAATTTAAAACTGAGAATAGCTCAAAAAAAGAGAATTGTTCCATTTCTTCTATAAAGCCTTTTTTAATGTGTAAAGGACATGCCTTGCGTTTTTTAACGTCTCAGTTAGTAAGATAACATAAAAATACTCATAATTGTAAGTGTCTCCGCACATGTGGTAATAATTAGTGATCTCTGATGTATTTTATTCCTTTCTCTCTGAGCGTTAGTGGGTGCATTTCTGGAAAACCTTTCACTCAGCAATCCTTGGCATTTTTCAGTGTGTGACGTCCAAATTAGCAAAACAGAAACCTCTCAATGACTGACAGACAGAGCGTAAAGAACCTGCTCCATCCAAAAACGAAGTTTCTGAGCTGCCGTTCAAAAGTGATGGCTCAGATTTACAGAGAAGAGACGACATGCTTCACCCTGAAACTCTTAACTTTTCAGAGTGTCAGATTTTGGAGCCTAAAGTGTGGAGATGTGCTGGTTAATGAAGCTGTGTACATGGAGGTCAGGACATCTGACACTGTTTTTAACAGACTGCCTTGACACAGAGATGGATTTGTACATTGGAAAAAGTCAGAATACATTATTTCCAGGAATTAATGGACATTATTTAATGTGCCACAATTGTGAGAGGCTGGAGCCGGTTTTCAACATGCGCACTTGTTTGTTCGTGTGGAGTTTACATTTGGAAAACAATATAACACAGCGAGTCTGGCATGTTCAGCATTTTACCTCTTTTGTTGTGTTTTGTGGCAATTTTTTTGCTTTGAGGAGCTGGAGTGAGTGTGTGTGTGTTTAGTGTTTAATTAGTTAACATTTACACAGGTGTTCATGTGTTTGACACCATATGCAAAAAAATTTATTAGCTTTCATTTGGTACCACTTTCAATGCTATAGCATCAACCTCTGGGAAGCTACAAAGAAAACAAGGACATAATATCCCGAATTTTGCAGCGTTTTTGAAAAACGTCAACAATAAAACTACATGGCTCTTGAGGCAGGCATAGCCAAGGTCCAAGATCAAAGTAACTGGTATATTTAGTTAATTTAGACCTTGGAGAATGGGAATAATATCAGTTTGCATAGGTTTGATGAAAAAGGTCTCATTTGAAGAGGTATAGTGTGCGCTGCTGCTGCTCGTTGCCCCTCTCAGCTCGCTGTGAAAAGGAATGTCTCCAAGACAGTTTTTCCCCCGGCAGCAGATGTATTTTTTTAGATTTTATTGATAACAACACTCATAATTAGTCATGCACAAAGCTGAACCTGGAGCAGCGATGGTTATTGGCAGGCTGCGTTTATGACTCATGGCCATGCAGGTGCACAGAAACCTTTGCAGAGCTGCAGCTTTTACCATGACTGCATCAAAATGAACAGTTTTTCACCTAAAAACAAGTCATCATAACACGACATTACACTTATGTAAACTTTGGAATTAATCTGTGCCTCCGTTCTTTCACTGAAGCGCACGCTGGGATGCTTCTAGTTGCAACGTCAATTGCCAGAAACACCGGAGTACTCACGAGTACTTTGTTTTTGGACGCCTCTGTAGTTTCCTGCGAATGCCATATACTCTGAAACTGGTCACGAAAGAGCACAAGTAATCCCGGTGGATCATCGGATGGTCACTAACAGCCTAAATCTTAACTGTTATGATTTTGGTGCGACATGTCCTCTAAACTGATCAGTTTAAAATGTTACACATCATTTAATTTGGTGATTACTTCAGATTTTACAACTTTGAAAGTAAATGTTTTCCCATGATGGTCTGCAGTAAATAACCAATTAATGGACTGCTCAGTGACTTAAATTAAGCAACCATTTTGATAACTGCTTTAAAATAAAATATCCAAATTATCTATTTTCAGCTTCTCAAATGTGAATTTATTTTTACAAAAAGTAAGTAGTTTTTTCTTAGTATCGCTATTATCAATTACACTTTCTGCAGCACTGTAGCAGTAAAACAAGAACACAGAGTAATAGTGATTGAAAGACAATGATGAAAGACTAATTGCTGTGTTTTAAATGTCCTAATAATAACAATTACTACTGGTTTGGAAAAATGTCTTTAAAATAAATCATCAAAGATAGACTAGGGCTGCAGCTATCGATTATTTTAGTAATCGAGTATTCAACTGATTATTCTGGAGTTTAATAGAGTATTCGGATAAAAAGTACTTTTGCGTTTTAAAACATTAACAGTCCAGGACTCTCCCTAAGCAATGGCACAATTTCGCTGTGTCATCACAGAGATTGTCAAATTTAGTGTATCCATTTCTGTTTTCCAGCGTAATCATTTATTTTTCACATCTTAAGTTTTGGATCTTTCCTGGTTTCAGGAGCTCAGCCAAAGTCAGGCCAAAGTCTTGACATTTTGCTGAAATGGCAATGGGATGTGGCTTTCTGTTTTTTGTTTTCCCCGACTTGTAAAATTTAATCATTTTAAGGTGTTTTGTTTTTGTTTGTTTTTTTAAGGTTGGTGAACTGGGTCCCAGTGTGATTATTTTTTTAATCCCTCTTTCTCTGCAATTCAGCAGATGCATTTCAGCTGGAGGTTGAACATGCAAGCCTCGTAGTCAGTTTTTTAAATTATTATTATTTTATTTGAGTTACTGTGTTTGTGAAGCATTGTGTGTTACCCAAAAAAAGAAGAAATTAAAAAGCAAAACAGTGCGAGTCTGAGCAAAACACAGAAGCAAGAGTGGACTTCTTCCAGAGACTGTCAGTGTGACTGGGGACAGAGCTGTGAGGATAGTGCTGAGCCGCTCACACCGGGCAGAGAGAGGCAGCCACCAGCCGCCAGGCAAATAGCCACTCCCCACGTAGAGCGGAAAGCAGGCAGCGGATGAAACTGTGTTATTTTTTGTTGGGTTTTCTTTTTAAAAAGGACAAACACACTGCTTCGCATCAAATGCGCAGTAAGCTATTTCAGATGATCAGCGTGGACAGTTTTTCTCCTAAAAGGCTTAATTTCACTCTGTATATCATGTTGGAAAGCTGTAGCTATTGTGCTAATTTGATTAGCGCTTACATGGCTTATGCATGCGCTAGTCTTCTGTTTATTTTTCTGGGGACGTTGCAGCACCACACACAGGCCTGGCATATGTACTACAATGTTAAACGAAGCTTTGAAGCAAAGAATTTGCCTCAAACATTTTTTGTAATTGAATTATTCGAGTTACTCAACTAATCGTTTCAGCCCTAAAGTAGACCATTACCCAAGAAGGAGGGTTGCAATGCCTTAGCCTTCTGACTACGGGCCTGCACAGTGCCTGTTAGCAGGAGGAAAACGAACAAGATTATGGCTACCTAATTGGCCAATAAGAAGCATACCATGTACGCCATCCATCAGTAACAATCTTGATGTGTATTTGGACTGAAGCAACAGAGCGTAATATGCTTTTAAAACATGTACCATGGCACTGCTGATGAGTTAGCAGAAAGCACTGATACAGCGGTGACTGTTGGCTGTTTCAGCAGGACGTTTATGAAGCAGATCGAGACAGAATGCAGACTGACCTAAGACTCGTGTTTAATTAATCATATCAATCATTCAAAATATGCCTCTATCTGTCCCAATTCCATTTTCAGTCATCATCCCAGGATTGTTTGCTTCCCAACAAATTGGCTATCTAAAAATCTGGAAAGAACTGCTATGTCACGTGTATTACATACATGGACTTTCCCACATCAAGACTACACAACAAATCTGTATCATAATCATGGTAAGAATGACAACTGAAAAGAGTTTTGTCTCAACAGTCATTGTCGAAGCGGTAACTACAGGGTCATATGGGGAAACGTCTGACAGCAGATAAATGTATGATATCATCCAAGACAAGTGTCAATTAGCACACTCAAGGTTCAAAACTCCAATGAGGTAATGGAATTTCAAAAACACTGTGCCAGAATTGCACTCCACAATGTCAGTGAAGTTTTAGTTTGCAATAAATTATTTTCATGAATCAGTACTCCATCAAACACTTTTGTAGAATCACTGATCAACTGATCAACTAAACACACCCTTTCTGATATAAGGGCTGAAAAGTGTTTACTGGCAATCTCAATATGAGTGGTAATCAGCCGACACAGACTTGGAGACGTGCGAAAGTAAAGGGAAATTGCAGTTTAGTCCACACAAAGATAAGAACCCCCTTTCTCCTATGAATATGAAAGAGGGCGAAACTATAAAACATTCCTGTGACAATTAGATTACATAGAGGCCTCAGCAATCAGACAATCCCCAGCAATCCCCTGATGGTCTCGGTAGAACAGGGCCACAGAGCTGAAAACGTGACAAGCCACAGGTTAGACAAACCATCAGGGACCAACTACAATAGATAAGGTTTCGACAAGAAAGAAACTGGACACCAACACTGCTGCAAGAAGTGAAACAACTGTATTTGCAGTAGCCTATTTGCAAAGGTTGAGTTGTGCAACTGATGTATTTATTTTACATTTTTGCTTTTGTTTTAGGTCATGAACACTTCTTTGCACTCCCATCTTAACAATGCCACAGTTTTTATTTTTAAGAGCAGCACACATTAGTACAGAAGGCTGTTTCTGCTTATATTGGAATTATAGTGACCTCATATGACTCACCTTTTTTAGCTCAGATGTTAAGCAACCCCCCACCCCCACCCCCAACATGCTCATAATAAACCACAACTTGAATGAGTCACGATGGGCTACAACAAGCCACATACATTTTTTTTTTCCACAAAAGAATGCAAAATTGTCCATTAAGCAAAACAGTCTTGGCGAGTCCTGACCTCAAAAGCCGCTGTCAGAATTTTGAGGCACTTACTGAAAAACACGCATCTGAATGATCCCATTTTAAATTCAGGGATGAAAATGGGCAAAGAAAAAAAACTCTTAAAATCGTCGGGGGAACCAGGTGCTGCCGTAGGCCCCTAGCAGGGTCCAGGAGCAGTGCTCCTGGTGGAGTCCCACAGGTTTTGAGCATTTTAGAAGCCACTAGAGAGACCTAATTTCATAAATTTCCATTTTATATTTTTTGTATGTTGGGGTATGTGGAAACCTGACTGTAATAGAAGAACCTGTCTATGTAGACCTTCTTTCAGTGATAGTTGCCTAGTGCGACAGCATTTGTACTTACTATGAATGCCATAGCATTGGACTGAACTTGCCAAAACTATTCTGTCTTTCCTTAACCTGTAATGAGCTCTGCCATATACTCGAACTTCATGCAAGTATGTGTAAATCATTTAAAGAGATTAAAACCTATCAAAACAACATTTGTGGTATAACACAGTGACTTTAATAATATTTACATATAAAATGTATGCTTACAAATTATTGCCCCAATAAATTCCGAAATCACACCATGTGAGTTTGCACCCCGACGACTTATGCCAGTCAGCAGGAAAACCCCACAGGTACATACAACATAATATCAGGAAAAAGCACACATCCTGTGCACCAGCTGTACTGCAGCCTATGAATTCACCAAAATAAAAAATAAAATTGATGCAGGACAATTTCAGCATGCAGGCAAAATATATCTTATCATTTTTGAATGGTTTATCTATTAAAGAGTAAAAACTGAACAAAATCAATTGTAAGGCCTGATAGAAGTTTCTGTAGGAAGTATTTTAGCCATAAGGTCAAGTGAGCGGGGAAGTGTTGGCTTTTTAAATACTGACGCAGCAGGTGGCAGCAATGCAACAATAAGGAGGCCAGCTGACATTATACGTGGTCTGTCCATAAATTAACGGTCCTTTTTATTTTTATTTTTAAACTATATGGATTTCATTCATATGTTTTTACGTCAGACATGCTTGAACCCTCGTGCGCATGCGTGAGTTTTTCCACGCCTGTCGGTGACGTCATTCGCCTGTGAGCACGCCTTGTGGAAGGAGTGGTCCCACCCCTTGTGTGGAGAAAAGATTATGTTGTTTTGCCCCTGTCTTAAAGTAACCCTAATGATGTACTTGTTATTATTACACTAATTGCACTGAATTTGTTTTTGTAGCCACTAACGACTGGGAGTGAAGCATGCTGGGGTCATTCTGAACTGGGAGTGAAGAGCTGGGGTCATTATGTTTTTTCAAGAGGAAATAACTTTCAGATGCCTGTTGATTAAAGGAATTATGTGCGCCTGGGAGTTTGAGATGGCCACTCACCCTCCCTTCGCGCACACACTAGAAAAGAGGGGGCAGAGCCATGCTCCGATAGAGTCTGCTGCGGGTTACGTACGAACGCCCAGCCGGTTGACAAGCGCACTCTGCCGAAGGTGTTGGCTCTCCACCTTAAAGGCGTCACGGTAAGAGAGAAAGAGATATTTTATGCTCTGCAACCACTTGTGTTTGATGTAACTGCTTTTGTGGGGAATAAATATACGCCTGTTTGTTCTAGCAAAATGCAGTCTGTGTGATTATTTCTGTGTGCCGATCTGACCGAACCTTGTTTCAAAACACCCCCTCGTCGGATTTTCATTGTCTGGAAATGGCGGAATGAAAAGGACTTTTTTCCATCAGAATTTTTTCAGAAGCTGTTAGAGACTGGCACCTAGAAACCATTCGAAAAATTTATCTGGCTTTCAGTGAAAATTTTACGGGCTTCACAGAGAATAAGGACTTTAACTACAGCTTTAAGGACCCCTTTTACGGACGGTCGGTGCGCCGCGCTGCGAGCTGCGACGATGCGGCACAAACCACTGGATCATTTCTAAGCTGATGGCTCTGTGGATACGAGACCATCGTGTGCTCTTTCTCTGGTTATCACAAGACCTGGACATCAGCCATTTTCCGGCAGATTTCACTTTTAACAAGAGATTTTGTCATGGAAAGCCACGCGGAGGCTTCGCGCGTCACGACCGATTCGCTGATGAAGCGAGACAAAGGAACACCTCCGTTTCGGAGTGTTAGAGGACAAGTTGGGACATGTCTATCTCGGCTTTCAGTGCTTACCAGTCGAGTGAGTATAAAATAACTTGTGGAGAGCCAGACATGTCCCAACTTGTCCTCTAACACTCCGAAACGGAGGTGTTCCTTTGTCTCGCTTCATCAGCGAATCGGTCGTGACGCGCGAAGCCTTCGCGCGGCTTTCCATGACAAAATCTCTTGTTAAAAGTGAAATCTGCCAGAAAATGGCTGATGTCCAGGTCTTGTGATAACCAGAGAAAGAGCACACGACGGTCTCGTATCCACAGAGCCATCAGCTTAGAAATGATCAAGTGGTTTGTGCCGCATCATCGCAGCGCGGCGCACCGACTGTCCTTAAAGGGGTCCTTAAAGCTGTAGTTAAAGTCCTTATTCTCTGTGAAGCCCATAAAATTTTCACTGAAAGCCAGATAAATTTTTCGAATGGTTTCTAGGTGCCAGTCTCTAACAGCTTCTAAAAAAAATTCTGATGGAAAAAAGTCCTTTTCATTCCACCATTTCCAGACAATGAAAATCCGACGAGGGGGCGGGACCACTCCTTCCACAAGGCGTGCTCACAGGCGAATGACGTCACCGACAGGCGTGGAAAAACTCACGCATGTGCACGAGGGTTCAAGCATGTCTGATGTAAAAACATATGAATGAAATCCATATAGTTTTTGAAAAAAATAAAAAGGTACGATACTTTAAGGACAGACCTTGTAAACCACAAAAGAAGGGTTTGTTTGTTTTTCCCTACATGGCCACGTTTTCAGAAAAAGCATGTTTTGTGTCTAAATAAAGACATATTTTAAGTTAGCAGTTTTATATGACGAAATAAACGGAACATGGAAACAAATTTTGATGAAAATCCATATACAAACACTGGTTTTGCAGCCCTGAATTTCAATTCAGTACATACACAGTATAAATAACTGCACCACAATTAAAAATTTAAGTGGTTGTAAACGCATTTTAATTGCATGAATAGAATTATTGGGCATGCACCTGAGCACTGGATGTTTGATCGCTGACCGGAACAAGTGCTGTGGGCTTTGGGGCTCGTTGTGCCTCTTCCGCACTCTGGACCCAGCCAGATTAGTCCATTTAATATTAATTTGATGACATGTTTCTTCGTCTTGCAGTGTTCTTCCAAGGTTTTGTTGATGAAATCTGAACATAGCATGCAAAGGGCTTTACTGGGAAGCTAAACCTTGCGGACAAATTCAAAAAATCTTGCCTTTGTCCACATCCACCTCCCGCTCCAAACACATCCACTTAAACCTCTTAAAAAAAAAAAAAAAAAAAAAAAAAAAAATGCCACTATCAATGTCTTTAACGCAGTCTTCGTCCTCGCTCTCTGTAATTTTGGCCATGCTACAGATGTAGCTTGACAGCCCAAACTTGCAGAAACTCAAAATGTCCATGTCCGGGTACTTTCAGTGATTTTAGATAATACAGAGATTCTGACTGGCTGAAAGTTTGCTGTTTCAGAAAAAGTAATCAATGACAATGCGCAATTTAGCTTGCAGTTTCAGCAATGTGTTTCCCATGCATGAGGAAAGGTTTAACAAGCACGGCTGGCACTGTTGCACCCCCCCACCCCCACCCCATTTTTTCAAGGGATTTACGCTGATCTCAGAAATGGCCCAGAAATCCAGAAAAAGTCAGAATCCATGAATCTGCTGAGAATTCTCATCCCTGAAAATTATATCACAAGAATTAACATGTTGCAACACCAGCTATGAGTGGCTGTATTCTTATACTCCATCACACATAGCCGGAATCATGCAGAATCGCGCTGGAATTGGTTCATATCCGCAAAGTGTCGGATTTCAGTTCCAAAACGTTCTGACAGCCATCTGTGGAAGTCGACACAGTTGGTCAAAATCGGCCGGCAGCCCAGAATGTGATGCACATGTTCAAAACCCTCCGAGCACCGTCAAATTGGGACACCTATACAACGGCGGACTATGTGTAATCTGACAACCATCTGACCACAATTTACATATTCTGATGGCGGCAAAATTGGATCTGAAACGTTGTGAGCGCATAAGAGGGAACCTCGAGATGGATCTGGCACTGCAAAGCTTGCCAGTATGACCTGTACGTGCCACGTATAATGATGTCCACACCAGAAGCACAAAGGAACTGTTAAAATGTATGTGGCATGCTTCATCGTGATAATAATCATGAATTATTATTATGTTCAGTGAATGTGAACAACAGCTATCAAACCGAAAGCTCCGTGCGCTACTGCGTGCATGCAGCCACAAATCTAAACAGGCTGTTATATCCACATCAGACCTTACAGTACAGATATTTGTCCATTCGGTGTTTCAGTGTTTCCCATAATGCCCCTGGCAGCTGCCTGCACTTCCCAGAATGCACCACAGTGCCAGCAGAGTTCAGCTGTCTCACATCGCATGTAAACAATGGCAAAGCAAGGATGTGGATGGCGTTAATTTAGCGAGTTCACAGGCGATTATGATGATTATACGCTCTCCCAAGTTGAGAGGGTTATGTAGAGGAGGTGTAGCACCTGTGATGGACTTCTGCTGTGCTCCGATGTGGTCTTATTGTCCATACATCACGAGATATGTTTACAGTGTTAGTGCTGAACGCCTGAAACCGGAACTCTGCTGAAACCGACCTCTCACATGAGTCACAGTCCGCCAGAAGGCGTGAGATTCACAACTGCGAAACACCGAATTCCTTCCCATGGGCTACTTATATAATGTGGAGTATTGTCTCCATCAAACACGGGCAGCTGCACCTCTTTGTGGTGCGCAGTAATGTGTCATTGCACGTGTCAGGCTCTGAGCTGAACGGATCTCACGCTGTAATAAATGATCATCTTCTAACTCTGTACGAGATATGACATGGAACTCGTGCCAGGCCGTTACACCATTAACAAACATGAATCTCACCTCCAACAGTGGTCCAGGAGTGTTTCACAGCACGGGTGTGGACGTGAAGCCAGGACAGCAGCCTGCGGTTAAAATTCTCTAACCCAAAATAATAATCAGAACACAGCGCTCCGGTCCCATGTTTGCAATCCAGACGTTTGGACATCGGACAGTCTGCAGTTCTTTTCATGGCCGTCTGACGGCAGTCTGTGTCTTCTACCTGTTGTTTACATACGCTTTGGATGCCATCGTGCAGGTGTGGATGAGGTAATCTGGGTGCATTCCGACAGTACTGGCCACGCCTCTTTTCCTCCTGACTGCATTGGATTATGGCAATATTTGCCGTGTCGGACATGGTTTCTCTACATTCTTGCTATGTGTGACGGGGGCTTTACTCAAAAGGACCTTTGTGTACTCGATAATAACTGCCCATTAGATACTGTTGTCACATTTATTTCTGCTGTGAAATGCCCTCTTAGATCTGTACAAGTATAACATCATTTGACACAAATTTTGTCACCATACATTATTGTGACTGTTCGCCTAACCCAACCTTTAACGTAATGCAAGCAAGAATTCAATAGATAAAGCATTAATGAAACTGGCTGCTACTTTTACAAGGTCACACATTCAGACAGCCAGTCATATACGAACCAACCAGGTCTCCTAAGGAGAAAAAGGCCCAAGACCTGCTTTAGTGCCAACCACATAGGCTTCTTCTGACCATAAACAGGTCTACAGAAGAAAAATTATGCATCTGAAAATTATTTCACGAGTGAGGCCTAATGTGATTTCAGTCATGTGCTCTGCCTCGTGTATTATTTCAAAATAATATAAAGCCTTAAGAATTCTTTCAGAAAATAACTAAAAAGAAAGAAAGTTGTGATTGCAGAAAGCAAATCTATTACAATATTCTGCCAATCAAAATCTCAAGACAATGGTATTATAATTCTATTTTCATGTAGTCCTGCCAGAACTCTTGGCGGGACCTTGACCTTGTGTGCGCAACAGCTCCCATGCGTAAGTGCCATTGTTAAAAATACTGTAAAGAAGAATTAGCTGTGCGGTAAGGACGCATTATTGGATTTAGAAAGCTTTCCATCTGATCCAGGTCACGTCTGAGCGGCTCATCAAGAGGCAGGATTATATAGCAGAGTGAGCACAAACTGGGGCCAAAAAGCATATTTAGTTAAACTACTTTGTTTCATCCTGTAACATTACAGCTATAAAAATGGTGACATTCTTCATCCGACAGCCCATTTAGATTATCATAAAAAGCCAATGACGTCTTTTCAAGCACCAGACGATATATGTAAAGTACTGATGACAACACTTGGCTTCTCTTTCTCTCACACACATACACGCTGAGTTGGCATTATGTGGGAGAGTGGCATGAGAGAATACAAACGTCAGAATCAGCTGGCCAAGACTCCAAAATACAAAGTGTGTGTAATATCTGTCTGTGCCCATGTGTGAATAAGCACAGGCCCACAGGATTCACAGCGAGCAAATGTGCATGTTCATTACATTTCTGTCACACGACTCGCACAAAATCAGAGCAATGCAAATATCTGAAGGTAAAGAAGGGCTGTTTTCATGAAGATGCCAACCAAACTGTCAAAGTGGAAAGGCAGTGAGATTTGAGAACTGCTGCTGGTATGGGTCGATACCAAAATTGTCCTTCAAATTCATCAAGAGTTTTTCCACAATGACTTTTTGCATCATGTCCTGCCTCCTGCATGCTCCATTGATAAGGCACCTCTCACTAAACCAGAGTATTTCCAGTGGATGAGGATGTGTTAGGCTTATACAATCTCCTGTTGTGTGCTATATTGACAAAGGCCAGTGCTGGATAATGTCCAGAATGTCTTGTTTGGAAAAAAAGAGCTCTCCCCTCCTGTTGTGTGCTATATTGAGAAAGGCCAGTGCTGGATAATGTCCAGAATGTCTTGTTTGGAAAAAAAAGAGCTCTCCCGATAGCTGTGCCAGTGTCATATGTAAACTGGCTATCAGTATTTGCAGCATCAATAGTATAGCCTACTTGAATGTATTTTTTCTTCAAAGCCCACCTTGATCTTAATGCATGATGGGGGTTTTACTCATGGATACATGTAAGGAGAAATGGGATCTCAATGACAAGAAAATTGCCAAGTAAGTATTCACAAGTAATGTGACCCTTTTTGTTAGACAAGACCCACCAAGTGCAGGTTGCTGTACAGAAGAAGATTACAGGTGCTTTCCAGACCTCATCCCACAGTGCTTGTAAAAGCTCAGTCAGATCAGGTTTGCCATTGTGCTAATATGTCCCATACATTATTAATAAGTACATCATTACTGCCACTGCATATAATCCTGTGCAAAGGTTTTAGGTACCCTACAATTTTGATTAAAAAAGTCACATTTAATTACTTTTCACTTCATCAACAGGCAAATACAAAATTAAATTTAAAAAAAGTTGGGTTTTTTTCTTTTCTTTTTTAAATAAAAAGGTCATTGTTCAATTGAACCCTATGACACTGTCGGGCACACAAGAACATGTAAAGTTTTATTTTACCGGGTGAACTGGTGAATGTATTTCTGTAAAACACTTTGTTCCCAGTGTTCTGAGTTTTTCTGCTACTCTAATAATCTCCTCTATATGCAGCCACTGGCAGCAGGAGCTGATAAAGTTGTTCTACTAGCACGTATGCTGATCAAATAAATGTGTGCATGCACCTGTGATGACTTTAAAGCCGTGAAACAGCAAAAATGAGGAAGACTGTGACATATTTCATTTAAATATTGCTGCCCGAACCTTCACCTTGGACAAAGCTTGATGCTGACACCTGCTGAGACTGATGCAACCGCCTCACTTTTCTTGGTGCAGGAAAAACAGTGTGACTAGTTGCAAAGATTTTAGAAATAAAATGTACCTTTGAAGAGTAGTGAACACAAAACAGCTTGTTCTGTTAAAAGCAATCACTTTAGTCAGTTACAGATTTTGTACTTTATATAGCATCAATTTTCCTTTCATTATATAATCAATCTGTTGTGAAATGTGGAGTCACGTTTTCCAGACTATGAAAATCCCAAAATCTCACACGGGAATAAAGCTCCTCATTTCTACAGTTTTCAGTCCTGAGGTGTTTTTCTTTGCTTAACAAGTATCTATAGAATGTGAACATAAGAATTCAAAGTGCAACTTTGTCAATATGATGAACTGCAGCCAAAGCAAGAGCCGTGCATGTCTCCATTATTAGCTGACAAAGTAGGAAAGTTGGAAGCAACACTTCAGCGCTTCACAGTCCCTGAAAATTTCATATAAGATGCAACAAAAGGAATCATAAAAGCAGGCTGAAGATCAATGTAGACAATACTCCATGTAGAGGGTTTCAAAGTAAGAGAACGCGACTACATGAAAGCAACGCAAAAAACATCACCTGCAGGAAGCCCTTCATCTGCCGCCAATCAAGGCCAGAAAATGAAAATAGATAAAACAGAGAGAAAACTGCAAAACATGCAAGTCTTTGGGCAGCATATGGTCTCTCGATAAACACTGCAGAATTTGTTGCTTGAATGACCTCACATGCTATGTCATTTTGAGAGGAAACCTCATATGGATGTAATGCCTGTGCCTCTTTAAAAATGTATCCAAATGTACACATTCTTTACAACAGCTACAAAGGAGAAACCTGCCCAAATACAGAGAAACTAGAAAAGCACCCAAAAATGTGCATCAAAGCCAAAGTACCACATCATGTAATTTTGAAAGGGGGGGTGTTAAATTTCATGGCTCCATACATTTTTGCAGGTATATCTCAAATATCTGTTTCAAACTAGTCTCACTTTTCTGCAAGAGGTTTCATACCCGTTTCCCCAATAGGTTGGTTGCATGGTTGACATCACACCCAACCAGTCATTCTCACTGTGTCTTGTATAACAACACTCCCTCTAACCTTGGTGACATGAAATATGGGGTTCCACAGGGTCCGTCTTAGACCCCCTGCTTTTTTGCCTTTATACAGCACCCCTTAGGCACTTACTGTGTCGTTGTGGGATTACCTTTCGTTACTATGCTGATGATACTCAGTTGTACAGGCCGATAAAATAAACACACATAAAATCTTTAGAGGATTGCCTTGTGTCAGTGAAAAACTGGATGTCCAGCAACTTCTTACTTTTAAACTCTGACAAGACTGAAATGATGGTTCTTGGTCCAGTGAGACATCGGTATCAGTTCAACCAGCTAATGCTTACCCTAGGCTCATGTGTCATACATCACAATGACAAAAGAGGAACTTTGGGGTGATTTTTGATCCCACGCTGTCCTTTGACTTTAGAGATATTATGAGGACTGCTTTCTTCTACCTGCAAAATATAGCGAAGATTTGTCCCATCCTGTCTATGGCTGATGCAGAGAGCCTGATCCATGCATTTGTCTCTTCTAGACTGGAATACACGAATGTTTTATTTTCTGATTTACCGCAGTCGAGTATTAGGGGTCTCCAATTGGTTCAAAATGTTGCTGCCAGACTCTTGACAGGAAGATTCAACGACATTACACCCATTTTTGCATCTCTTCGTTTTCAAGCAGGTTGCGAGGTATGCATTTTAGAAGCCAGCCAGTTGTCAGGTCTGCCCTTTATAAGCCAGCCTGATAGGAGGCGTGCCAGAGTAAGCCATTTCATCCTTTTTTTTTGCACTTTTTCTGGTTCATGGGGGATCATAATAGAACAGCGTCCTGTGGAATAAGGGTGTTCTAGAATCAAGAACCCTGAGTATACAATCACACATATCAATATTGGAATGAACTGCATAACTTGTTTTTAAATTGTAGTGTTGAGAAAATAATGTAACGAGTGGACAAGCACACAGGTAGGCAGAATGCAATTTGATATCTCCGTCCCGGCATGCATGGTCAGTGGGGAATAATACCTTTCATTCACAAGCTGAGTAGATGTCTGCGCACTTTGCTTCAACCATCTAAAAATACCACTGTTGAACTGATTCAAAATGAGCCAATCAGACACTGGTTGAGATGCAGCCTAGTCATCATACTTCTGTGTTTTTTTTCCACTTCCTGAAACCAATTACTGTAGTTAAATAGGGATGGGTACATCACAGTGACCATGCTGTGTGTAACCTCTTCACCCTGCACTTTGCCACCACTTTCAACACAAGAACAACATGAAACGTCACTTCTGCAGGATTAGCACTGCAGAATGAAAGGTGACTCCAAAGCAGCTTGTTCTTTAATTAACAGATGAGAATGAGAAAATCCTGGGTCACTTGGAAATTTGCAACACGGCTACAGCGGACTGCCCAGGCTTTTGTGGGCAAATGATCTGTCAAAGTTCTAAAACAGACACATTCTTCACAAGCTTCTGACAGGATGACAAAAATAGGAAGGATGTCACAAAACAACACCCAGCTTGAGAAAGCAGTCCTTCGGGGAAAAGAGGTTGTGTTGTTTTCCTGTTCAAGTTCAAAAAAGCATCCTGACGCTTTTCCTCTTCCTGCTTTGTGTTGAGCAGGACACTTTGAGGTTGAGTTGGATTGTACTTATCAGTCAGAATCGACTGAACTCGGTTCATTAGCGCTGTTGGTATTTTTTTCCCCAGCAGTCGGTTGTGTTCAAATAGTTTAATCATTTCTCCAAATCCATTGCAATACTGTCATCATGCAAGGCCATAAATATCACTCCCTAAAATTTAAAATGTCATTAATTTGCATTACTGACATATAATTAATGTGAATTCCCGTTTTTACTTGCAGAGAATTAAGGGAACATATGAAGAGCTGAAATGACAATAAATAAAACACTTATCTGCAAATAATAATAATCAATTTGGATTCTTCTTTCGGCTGCTTCTATTAGGGGTCACCACAATAGATCATCAGTTTCCATCTCACCCTGTCTTCTGCATCTTCCTCTGTCATGCCAACCAACTGCATGTCCTCCCTCAGCACATCCATAAACCTTCGCTTTCACCTTCAGCTTCTCCTCCTGCCTGCTTGCTCCATCCCCAGCATCCTTCTCCCTATATACCCTGAGTCCCTCCAATAGTTTGGACAATTCACCCAAAGTATTAAAAGTCATCTACCTTCAGCACTTTACTCCTTAAAAACACACTATTCCACAGTGCTCACCTTATTTACACACATACTCAGTCTTGCTCCTGCGGTGGCCAAGTGGTTACTACACTTGGTTTCAGTGCGGAAGGTTCCTGGTTCAAACCTCATCCCTGCCACATTTCTCCATGGAGTTGTGTCTGGAAGGGCATTTGGTGTAAAACTTGTGCCAAATCAACATGCAGACCCACCTTGGATCTGCTGTGGTGACCCCTACTGAAAACAAGGGCGCAGCTGAAGGGACATTTTTTACTCAGTCTTGCTCCTGCAGACCATATCCTCCACTTCTCCAGGCTAGTCTCACCTTGCTGTCTACGCTCACTACAGACCAATGTCATCTGCAAAGGGTCTCCATAGTCTATGATGTTCAAGTCTTCAACTCAAAACCTACATGTGGAGCATATGCAATGATGACATTTATCATTACCCCTTCAATTTCTAACTTCACACTGACCCTGTCAGACACTCACTTAACATTCAACACACTCTTGCTTGATAATGACCCCTACACCATTTTTCCTCCCACTCACACCATGACAACTGTCTGTATCCACCTCCAATCCCCCTGGCATTACTTCTCTTCCACTTGGTCTCTTGTACTTATCTCTATTCTTCTCATCTCCATCATATCAGCCAACTCTCTCAAGTACCAGTCATACTGCCAACACTCAAAGTCCTGATTCACTTCCACACTTCTAACTTATCGCCTCTTTTAAGGCTGGGTTCACACGGCAGGATAATTAATCCGATATCGGACCCGATCTTCCCCTTCCGACAATCTTAAGGACGTCCCAACAATCGTGATGACGCTAAAGATAATCTTATCAGATATTCCTCCCGTGTGTGGTGTGTTAAGAGTCCTCTGATCTGCTCGGAAGGGCGTTAGGGGCGCTCCGATCGCAAATCGGGGATATTAAACATGTTGGATTTTTTTGGCCCGATATCGCAGCGTGTGTTGTGTCCCTCCGACCAAAACAAGCTCACAGCCTGCTGAATGTGACGTGCAGCCAATCAGAAAGCGAGGTGACGGACGCACGGAGCAGAAAATAAAATCAAAACAGCTGTTCTGACTTACCAGAAAGTCCGGTGGTCGCGCTGTCTCCACTCCTTTAAAGAACGCCTTTTCTTTTTCTTTTTGTATCTTTTTTTTTCCCTCTGTTGTAAATAGTCCACAAAGTACCTCTGTTTGTTTACTCTGAAGTCACGTTTAATCTCGAGAGATTTTGCGAGATTTCCTGTCTGAACTGTAAATGTTCGTGTGTGAAATCTGTTCGTGTGTGGTGGTGTTGTTCTTACTGTGTGGCTGAACACCACACACTGTACGACCAAACCTGTTAGATCCATGATTTTTTATCTTCACGTGTTGTCTCTCAGGTTTTGGAAACCTAAAGATAATTTTAAGATCCTGCCATGTGAACCAGGCTTAAGACTACTCTAACTTTACACAACAGTAGTCCAATTTCCACTGCCACCCTGTTTTCGAAAAGCACTGGTTTCAGTCACTGTTAACCTGAGCCTCAACTGGTCAGGTGTCACAGACCTAACGGTCCCCCCCTAAAAATCGGTCCGCCCTGCCTTCCCTGCACATGCACCGATTACCACCTCGTTTCTGCTTCAAACTGCACTCCAGTCATCATCTTTCTCACCAACAGATATCTGAAGCTTTTGTGCAACAATCATTTCCACATAAATTCAGCATTATTTCATCATAAAAGATGGAGGAAGCGATCAGAGCACCACAGCTACACAAGCTGCTACCTGCTGCATTCACTGCTCGTCCGTCATTTCAAAGCGTCATTGATTATCGTCTCATTTCTGCTTAAAACGGCCTTGTTTCTGCTTAAAACTGACTTTAGAATGATTTATGAGGTTCTACCTTGCCATCTCATGGCTAATAATCCCAAGAGAGTACGTCTCAGACAAGCTGCTGTGGTCCAAAATAATGCATGCACAGTGGAGTCAGGGCGGACCAATTTTTAGGGGGGGACAGTTCGGTCTGTGACATCGGTATGGAAATTCAATTTGTGATGTACATGTCTTCTAGGCACCTCCAACTGGGAGGAGACCCAAGGGAAGACTCAGGAGACACTGAAGGGATTATAGTTCTACTGCCACTGCGACCAGGATCCGGACAGGCAGCAGAAAACAAATGAATGAATGTTTGCTTAAAGGCAAAATTTACATCAGATGCCCTTCCTGAAGCAACCATACTCGTTTATCTGGGTTTGGGACTGGCACTCAGATTGCACTGGCTTGTGCACCCAATGTGGCTGAGACTTGACAAAATTTATGGTGTGCATCCTTTATGCTTCTTCCCTCATTTACCTGGGCCTGGGACCAGCACTCACAATGCACTTGCATGTGAGTGCTGATAATTCTGATTGCCATTAATCAGAATTATCTTGGTCCAGCTTTACACAATAATTGCTTCAGTAATAAAATGTCTGAAACAAACTAAACACAACTATTCAAGAAATAAAAATACACGTTTAAGCCAGCAAGCAGCACATGACACAATAACACAATAGGAATGTGCATAATGTCAGGATCATTCAGAATCACACACCATACTGCAGTGCGCCTGTTGATATTGTAACAAAACGTCTTGTGATCTGTATCATATTTCATTATTAGGCATGTGAAACTGGTCAAGCTGTGGCATTTTTTTTACTTGACAGATGACCTAAATGATAATCAAATGATTAGTCAATGAATTAGAAACTAAAACAACTATTCTGATGACTGATTAGTCATTAAGTCATTGGCAGAGTGTTAATGAAAAATTGCATCACTGTGTTCCCACTTCCCAAATGTGGCAAACTGTTCACTCTCTTCACTTTAGTAAAGATTTATTATCTTTACACTTTCAAATGCAGGCATCCTAAGTTGGGATTGTCCCGATCCGATCACATGATCGGAAATTGGGCCCGATCACGTGGTTTCAGACTTGATCGAAATCGGACGCTGCATAGGAATCCGATATAGATTTTATCCTCATTATTTTGATCAGCGCTTTTTTAAGATCATTATTGCAGATTAATGGGCCTTTCACGCGTCGGAAGCGTCAGAGGTGTGAGACGCGTTGCTTTTTAGAGGCGTCAGAAGCGTCGCTTTAGCTCGGCTTTTAACACAACGCTTCTGACAGGAGCACGCATTGCCGCTTGTCGGCAGGCTGACAGGGTCAAAGTTCAACCCAATCTTCTTTTTTTTTTAATTGAACATATGAAAAAACATAAGTTCAACCGGACATTCTCACACAGAAACGGGAACAAGAGTTGCGCAGTGAATTTGGGAAGAAAAGATGGAATTGTAACCCGGACAGAGGTGGGGGGAGTTACGCGCGCAAAGTTTGTTTCGCAGAACTGCTGTTTGTGTGTTCACGCGCTCAGCCTGATGCCTCGATGGAATGACAAGAGGATGATGGACACTTTCCCACCGAAACTCTTGCTCAGTCATTCTTCTGTGCGCAGCAGGACCCGGTGCTAACCAAGTCCTCCGGACGACGATCTGTCATTTGATTAACTTCTTCTTCTTCTTTGTTTTTCGGCTGTTCCCGTTAGGGGTCGCCACAGCAGATCAATAGTTTCCATCTCACCCTGTCCTCTGTATCTTCCTCTGTCACACCAACCACCTGCATGTCCTCCTTCAACACGTCCATACACCTCCTCTTTGGCTTCCCTCTTCTCCTCCTGCCTGGTGGCTCCATCCTCAGCATCCTTCTCCCTATATATCCTGGGTCCCTCCTCTGCACATGTCCAAACCATCTCAATCGCGCCTCTCTGACTTTGTCTCCTGTTATCTGATTAACAAAAAGAAAAAAACAAATTGTCCTGTGATCGTTTGTCTGCAAAACGGAGCAAGAGATGGTGTGTGCACGAGTGACGTGCACACTCATCACATTTAGGAGCGCGTCTTAAAGAGCTTCCGTCTTCATTCACGTTCACTGCGCTGCTCTGAACTTGTTGAACACTGATAAAACATCAGAGGGGCACACTGAGGACTGTCAGGATGCAAATGTAAGTAGTTTTTTTTTTTTTTTTACTTTTACTTTTCAAGTTGACTTTTGAACTTTCGACACTTTGAGCTGTGACGTACCTTCGCACTGTCCAATAGGAACAACGCGTCAGGCCAAAACACGGAAGACTAGTGGCAGAAACCACTGATCTGTACAAATGGTAAATGGACTGCATTTATATAGCGCTTTTCCATCTGCATCAGACGCTCAAAGCGCTTTACAATTATGCCTCACATTCACCCCGATGTCAGGGTGCTGCCATACAAGGCGCCCACTACACATCAGGAGCAATAGGGGATTAAAGACCTTGCATAAGGGCCCTTAGTGATTTTCCAGTCAGGTGGGGATTTGAACCACAGATCAGTGCAGAAACCACATGTCTGAAAAAAAATCCTTGGAAATGTTTTTTGTTGTTGTCATTTGTTACCTCAAAATTTATGATTACTGTTTAAAAAAGTTTAGAACACTTGTAATTAAAATAGCTAAATCAATAAATGGTTCTTTAGAAACCTTTCATCTATAAATTAAAACCACCTGTTATTTCAGATTACATAATTTCTTGTTTAACATATGAAACCTTGGACATTTTATTTTTAAACAAATAAAATAACATGGAAATTTGTACATTTTTTAAGTCTGGTAGATTATTACTTGATTGTTCAAGCTACCTCAAGGAGAAGTGCACTGTTTAAGTGACAAATAATAAAATAAGGTGATTAAAATGAAATTATTATATATTTAGCATTTGTTGAGTGTTCATTCAGTTTTTTAAAGTATCGGATCGGGACTCGGTATCGGCAGATAGTCAAAATCAGATGACTTGGAATCGGATCAGGGCCAAAAAAACCTGATCGGGACATCCCTAATCCTAAAATACTTGTAATCATTGCTCATCGTGTGCTCTTATTTTAAACATCTTGGTGGCTATTTTCCTGACCTCTTTAAGTCCAAAATGGATTTGTTTACTGTCTAATCCCCATGATCTTCACAGACACTGCAGATCCCCATCAAGACCCGGATTATGTGGAAACAATGCAAAGTAGGCAGCTTGTCCTTCCAGCTACCTGGCTGTAAAACAGGAGCACTGCAGTGGAGGGCTGCACTTTGTGGCCTTTAACTTTGCCACCTGGCTAAATAAAAGGAGATGACGTCCAACTCCTTGCCAAATTTGTGCAGCTTTTGTTGCCAAGATGACAGTCCGTGATCGCACTGACAGAGTCGTCCTCTGCGGTCGACTGTGTGCTGCTCAGTGAAATTACTTGGTGCAGTTATGAGTTTCAAACTCTTGTCATTTCATCACAGACGACTGAATTTCCCTGAGCTACAGAGATAGATGGGACTGCTGAATTAAGATGTGTCCACCGCCTTTTGGGTCCAAAGGAAAGAAATTCAATTTTAAGGCAGAAGAACAAATAAAACTGTATGAAAAACAGTTCTCAAGCATATATATAACACACACACCTTTACGTTTAACGTACTGTACAGCAGGATTATGGGTAATGATCAAGGTATTGCTTCTGAGTGCTATTTGTTTAATGCGGAGATCCCGAAACAATAGCTGGTATGTGATACATTCGGGTCGAGACCGAGAACTACAGCCTTCATTGAACCCACAGCTCAAGATCAAACTGCTCTTTTATACTGCTACAGCGCTGAAACAAATAAAACATTAATCAGAGACCATGTAGTATTTAGAAAAATTACTTATTTATGTAGGAGAAATGCCAAAAAGACTGTAGCTTTTATAGTGTGAAAATTTGCTGTTTTTCCTGATCATTTGGATTTTGGATTGTTTGATGGAACATCAGACAGGAATGGCATTTTGACACAATTTTCTGCATTTAAAGATGATGATACATGACAGATACACATTTTTAAAATTTTCAGATGAACTGAGGGTTAAGTGGATCATATTGTACAAAAATCAGATTTAGTCTACAGTTTACATGAAATCTGCATGTCTATGGAAGTGGGAGGAAGCCGGAGCACCCAGAGGGTTCCCACGCAAACACGGAGATAACATGCAAACTCCGCACAGTCAGGAACAGGTGGGAAGCGAACCCAGAACTGTCTTGCTGTGATGCAACAGTGGTAGCCATTAATCCACCATGCCACATACAAATAGGATTAATAAATGGAATGGTTTGACTGCTGAGTACTTGGTCGCAAAGTAATGGTCAAACAAGGTTGACCCTGTAACATAAGCATTTATGGTGTAACCTATTCTGTTTACAAAAAAAAAAAAAACACAATTAGCTCAACCAATAATCTGCACCAGTTTTACCAATACTGGAGCAACTTTGACTTCTGATCTGTGCACAAACTGAAATTGACCTTTGTCACAATTTCTGCCATTTTTACCCATCATAACTCCATAACAGTCACACATGGTTTAACTATACCTTTTTGGAATCCCTATGATTAGACAAACAATATGGTACACTTTTAAATATAAATAGAGCATTTTTAATTGAGGACCAATGTGTAATCCTTCATTGAGGTCAAACATCATTTGCAGTGCAGTGCCACATTACAGTATCTGAAATACAGAGGCGCCCATTTCTGAAGAGGACGTGGCTAGCAGGGCGTTTTTTACATTTATGCACACATTACAGGTAATTAATTTGCGACCTGAAAATCGGTTTACGATGACACACTGCAGTTGGACACTTCGTGACCTACATTAGCTTGGTCGAAAGATCTACAAACAGATATACCTCAATCCACAGTGGATTTGAGCAATCTAGCTCGTGCACCGGTTGGGTTGCAGTATTTTGGTGAGAAGTGTCAGATGCAGGTGTCACCTGGATGGATCATAACTTTTGGTGATCTGTGCTGACAGAGGAGCTTTTAGCCAAAAGGAACAAGCACAATGACAACACAAACAAAACGCCACAAATCATCCAGTGTAAGGCGCTAATCTAACCAAGATAAAATGCAACAGCAGAAAGCGATACACCAAGTAAATATGAAGTATTTTATTCTGACCTGTTGCGTCCTTTCTGCCGGATTCATCATCACAGCCTGCCGAAAGCTGTTATCCACATAAGACGCCATTGTTTTGTTGAGACGACGTCTGGAAATGCTTTAATCCTTATCGTGGAGACTGCTTGGGAGTGATCGCGGGATGGAGGTGTTTTTAAAAGAAGTCCCTCGGTGTTTATTTTTCCTCTTGATTTCTTTGCTGTCGATGCTAGCGGATGAGCTGGGAGTGTCCCCGCCGCCAGGCCACGACTGGAGCCCGACAGACGGGCAGTCTGCTCCGTGTGCGTTTCTCAGCCCGAGCCGGAGGACGCCGCCGCTTGTCCCGCCGCCAACAGGGAGAAAAAAATAACTTATCTTAAAAGCTGGAAGTCTTCTCTGCAATTATTTTATTAGCATTCACGCCAGCCTTCACCACAGACATTCTTCGTCTCTTCAGCATTCTGCTAGCGACGAAAATAAATCCCATTAAGGATCCGCCAAGAGGAAAAAAAAAGTCTGTTAAATTACCCCGTTAACAACAACAACATATCGTCCATTATGAGCGGTAGACACCGGTGCACTCAGTGAGGAAATTCATTATAAAAACATTTTTTCTCCCTCTCTCTTTTATGAGTCTAAAAGTGAAGCTAGATCCGCCGCTCGGCTCTGTTGTGTGCCACCATGGTGACTAACTGCGTCAAATTACCCGAGTTGTATAAATGAGCTTCCCGTTTGACCTTTCAAAAGAAAACGCAGGTTAAAGAAAGGTGGCTATCGAAAACGCATTTCACCTGGTGGCAGCAGAGAGATGGTTGGTTGCTTTTGAGAGGTGGGGATGGCTCAATCATCTGCCTGGGTGGTTGCCATCCAGTACCTATTGTGCAGAAATGCACAGCACCTGTATATATTCCCAGACTTGGCCTGACCTGAATGTACCCTGTGCAGACAGTAGCTTTTCATTATAAAAATAATTTGAGACGGATGCACATTCCTTAACAATCCAACAGGTGTCACTGTTCACCAGATGGCAGAACTTTGTCGATGTTGCAGAACGAGCCCCTGCGTCAATGTCGTTTCAGTAACTTCCATTTAATTTATTTTGAAAGTAAATCAGTGTGTGTCCTGATTGGTTGTCGTTGTCTGTGTTAGACTTGACGTATATTCGGGCACAAGAGGCGGCTCATGGGCGAGTCCATTTAACAAAAAAAGGACAATGCAATGTGAATAAAACGATGCTTTGTCGCCACCTAGTGACAGATTAAGGGCATACAAGCGTGAACAACCAAAAAATTAAAATTTGAACTAAAATACATTGGTTCTAGTTCATGTTCATGTATGACAACAATAAATTTAAATTGTAGCAATTTTCGTGGATGGTAAGAACATACGCCATTAACATTATATGATAATATTATATAATATCGTACACGATATTTCCATATTTTTTCCAAGCAAGTTCAAAACGTTTTGAACCCTCACTAAAAAAAAGTATTATACACTAACACAAATATTTAACTATGGTTATGCTGCATAATTTACATAACTACAAACTGAAAGAGTTAAAGCATGGAAATGATTCCCAAATTAATCCAAACATCACCATCATTTCTGCTGACACCTGATTTACATTTCTTCACCATTACATTCTGATGAAAACATCATTATTTATTACAGAATTCTATGTATTTTCCTCAGGTTTGTTGCTTCATCTCCCCTTATTGATGATACAGCATGCATAATAACATAATATTTATTAAATGATTAGTGGATTAATGAATAAGTAGACCAACAGGAAATAACTGACAGCTGCCGTGAGAATGGATTAATCATTTAAATAATGTATCAATAAAAAAAATCTTTAGTTGCAGATTCTCATATGTGAACATAATGCAGCTTTTTCTGTGCAAATGAAATGTAGACTTTTAACTGCTCACCACACAATCAAAGGCACTTTAGGACATCATCTTGGTTTGTGAAATTGGGATTTTGCACCTGTTTCTGACATGTGATGGAATAAATTATACATTGATTAATAAAAAAAAAAAGACTAAACTAAGATTTGACTAAAACCTTTGTTCAATAGCAGAAATAGTTTATTTTTAGGATGTAAATAGGCCATGTTGATGCCATGACAACGGTTTCTACGACAACTTGGCCTAAACCCCATGACCAAAGTAGGCTGCTGGGCTCATGTCACCCAAGGCTGCATGTTACAAAAGTGTGTTGACCCATCATCCAGTCATTGCACAAGATGATCCGAAGCAGTGAAGCAGCTGCTGTTGAGCCACAGAGAGGACAAAGGATGATTTTTACAGGTAGGACAGAAAAACAAGCATTGTGTCCTTTGCATTCTGACATTAATCAAAGGGGTCGTATTATGTATAGTTTTCAGCAAGCCATCACAGGTCATCTGGTGTCTTAAAAACTGATATTAAAGCTTGCAGCCACAAATATATCAATTTGTGACATATGCTGCAAAAGTCTAAAATGAGATGTATTAGGCCAAAATTGAACTTAAAGAACCGTCAACCATATGTAACGTCACCCCTCAAGATACCTAAAATAGTAAAAAAAAAAAAATTAAATAAAAAAAAATACACCATACTACAAAAATCATTTTATTTAAATGCCCAAAACAGTGTAAATGAAACATTTGCTCCAAAAACCAAGTAATTGTTTTTGAAATGATAGGAACATTAAATGAAATGCTTCAAAAATTTAATAGTTGTTTCAAAATTACAGAAATGCTCCATTTAACATTTGCTTTCAAAAACAGAATAGCTGTTTTGGAGTGATCACAAGCAAAATCAAACAGTTGCTTCATAAAATGAGTCACTGCTTCAAATGCTTGAAACACTAGATGAAGCAATTGCATCGCAAAACTGTTTTGTTTTTGTTGTTGTTTTATTTTTTGTTTTATTTTTTGTTTGTTTTTTACAGTTGCAAGAAAAAGAAATTCTTTCTTCTGAAATTAAATCATTAAAAAAATTCTAGAAACAACAAACCCTGTTGTGAGGGCCGCCAGAAGAGGAGGTACTGCTGGCCCACCACCAGAGGGCGCCCTGCCTGAAGTGCGGGCTTCAGGCACGAGAGGGCGCTGCCGCCACGGACACAGCCGGGGGTGACAGCTGTCACTCATTATCTCATGACAGCTGTCACCCATCTACACTTCATCATACCACTCCATAAAAACCGGACGTCATCTCCACCTCGTTGCCGAGATATCATCTACCTGTGAAGGTAATATTCTCAGCCTTAAAACTAACTGTGTCTTAGTCTGAACTCGTTTTACAGCTGTTTTCCTGTGGAGTGCCTTATCTGGGAGATTGGCGTAATCAGCGACGGCTTCGCTTCACACCCCAGCCAGATAAGTGTTTGAGACAGGAGCTGCACGAGTGTGTGTGAGAGGTGGAGGTGGAATCTCCACCATTGTTGCTACTGGGTGTGCACACACCCACATCTTATTGTTTCTGCTCCTCGCCAGCAGTACCAGATCCGACATTCGGAGACGGTGGCCACCTGGGGACATGGGACTTGGCGGCTCCAGTATTCTCCAGGTTCGGTGGCGGAGGAAATCGTGTGGTTCCGGTTCTTCTCAGGACAGACGTCTTCTATCTTCGAGCCTGCCCACACGTCACCTTTGTGGATTGACTGTTTGCAAAATACTGTATTCCTCTGTATTGTGGTTGTGCTCATTCACAACAGTAAAGTGTTCATATTCGACTCTTTCATTGTCCGTTCATTTACGCCCCCTGTTGTGGGTCCGTGTCACTACACTTTCCCAACAGGATATCTCGGCCAATGTCATGGATCCCGAGGGGCATCACCCATCTGTTGAACAGCCAATGGAAGAGCAGGGTGCACAGGTGTCTGCAGGAGGCGTGATTGGTGAGTTGCAGCAAATCCTCACCGCCTTTACCGCTCGGTTGGATCTGATGACCGAGCAAAACGTCATCCTTAATCGCAGGATGGAGGCTCTCACCGCACAGGTGGAAGCGCGCGCTCAGGGCGCTGCTGCAGCTCCTCCTCCTGCCGACCCAGTGCAGAATAAAGACATTCCACTGGTCGTTCAACGACCCCCCCCCCCCCACCATCCCCTGAAGCATACATAAGTCCCCCAGAGCCGTACGGAGGTTGTGTGGAGACGTGCGCGGACTTCCTTATGCAGTGTTCGCTCGTCTTTGCACAACGACCCGTAATGTACGCGTCTGACGCCAGTAAGGTGGCTTATGTAATTAACTTGCTTCGTGGTGAGGCACGCACTTGGGCTACGGCGCTTTGGGAGCAAAAGTCACGGCTCCTTACCATTTATACTGGGTTTGTGAGGAAGTTCAGAACAGTTTTTGATCACCCTAACAGAGGAGAGACTGCTTCAACAGTGCTGCTGTCAATGAGACAGGGGCGCCGGAGCGCAGCCGAATATGCAGTCGACTTCCGCATCGCGGCTGCAAGGTCCGGCTGGAATAACGTTGCGCTCCGCGCCGCCTTCATAAACAGACTGTCGTCGGTCCTGAAGGAGCACCTGGTAGCGAAGGAAGAACCACGGGATTTAGATGGGCTTATTGATCTCGTTATACGGTTAGACAATCGGTTGGAGGAACGCCGTCGGGAGCGAGACGAAGGACGTGGCCGGGCACGCGCCGTCCCTCTCCCTTCTGGGTCCGAAAAGGTTCCACCCTCCCCACGCTCCACAGCCTCAGCTCTCCGTGTGGCAACAGCTACCCCTGCTGACAAAGCTATGGACACGAGCAGGGCCACATTTAACAGACAGAGGAGGCTGGCCCGCGGGGAGTGCTTTGTCTGCGGCTCGAGTGAGCACCAGCAGAGAGACTGCCCCAAGCGGTTTAAACACCAACGCCCGCCCCTAGAAACTGGGCTTAGGGTGGGCCAAGACATTCACGTGGGACACACACATATTTCCACACGACTCCCAGTTACAATCCTGAGCGGGGATTTAACCTTCAAGCCCCAGCACTGGTGGACACAGGGTCAGAAGGGAATCTGCTAGACAGCAGATAGGCTAGGGAGGTAGGGCTCCCTCTGGTGGCGCTCCCTTCGCCATTGCAGGTGCGGGCACTAGATGGCACCCTTCTCCCTTTAATCACGCACAAGACACAACCTGTAACTCTGGTGGTGTCTGGAAATCATCAGGAGGAGATCGAGTTTTTTGTGACTCCTTCTACCTCCCGAGTGATTTTGGGCTTCCCGTGGATGTTGAAACACAATCCCCGGATTGATTGGCCGTCTGGGGTGGTGGTTCAGTGGCGCAAAACCTGCCATTGGATGTGTTTAGGTTCCTCGGTTCCTCCCGGTTTACAGGCTAAAGAGGAGGTCAAAGTCCCTCCCAATCTGATGGCGGTGCCGGTTGAGTACCACGATCTTGCTGACGTTTTCAGCAAGGATCTGGCACTCACCCTTCCCCCGCACCGTCCATACGATTGTGCCATTGATTTGGTTCCAGGCGTGGAGTTCCCGTCCAGCAGGCTGTACAACCTCTCACGACCTGAGCACGAATCAATGGAGACCTACATCCGGGACTCATTAGCTGCCGGGCTGATCCGGAATTACACCTCCCCGATGGGTGCAGGTTTCTTTTTTGTGGGCAAGAAAGATGGCGGACTCCGTCCATGCATTGATTACAGGGGGCTGAATGAGATTACGGTTCGCAATCGATACCCGTTGCCCTTGTTAGATTCCGTGTTCACCCCCCTGCATGGAGCCAAAATCTTTACAAAGTTGGATCTTAGGAATGCGTATCACCTGGTTCGGGTCCGGAAGGGAGACGAGTGGAAGACGGCATTTAACACCCCATTACGTCATTTTGAGTACCTGGTCATGCCGTTCGGCCTCACTAACGCCCCCGCGACGTTCCAAGCTTTGGTTAATGACGGGGGTTTATCATCTCCTCCAACTCCGTCGCCCCTGATCCGGCCAAGGTTGCGGCGGTGAGAGATTGGCCCCAATCAACAAGCCGTAGGAAGCTGCAACAGTTCCTCGGCTTTGCAAATTTCTACAGGAGGTTCATTAAGGGCTACAGTCAGGTAGTTAGCCCCCTGACAGCCTTGACCTCTCCAAAAGTCCCCTTCACCTGGTCGGATCAGTGCGAAGCCGCGTTCAAGGAGTTGAAACGACGGTTCTCGACTGCACCACTTCTGGTGCAGCCCAACCCTAGCCGCCAGTTTGTGGTTGAAGTGGACGCCTCTGACTCAGGGATAGGAGCCGTGCTATCCCAGAGCGGAGAGACCGATAAGGTTCTTCACCCGTGTGCCTACTTTTCTCACAGGTTGACCCCGGCTGAATGGAACTATGACGTCGGCAACCGAGAACTCCTTGCGGTGAAAGAGGCTCTTGAGGAGTGGAGACACCTGTTGGAGGGAGCGTCTGTGCCGTTCACGGTTTTCACTGACCATCGGAACCTGGAGTATATCAGGACCGCCAAGCGGCTGAACCCCAGGCAAGCCCGCTGGTCATTGTTCTTCAGACGTTTTGACTTCAGGATCACCTATCGCCCTGGGACCAAGAACCAGAGATCGGATGCCTTGTCCTGGGTACACGAAGACGAAGTCAAAACTGAGCTGTCGGATCCACCGGAGCCCATCATTCCGGAGTCCACTATCGTGGCCACCCTCACCTGGGATGTGGAGAAGACCGTCCGGGAGGCCCTGGCACGGAGCCCGGATCCCGGAACTGGGCCGAAGAATCGACTTTACGTCCCACCAGAGGCCAGAGCTGCAGTCTTGGATTTCTGTCACGGTTCCAAGCTCTCCTGTCATCAAGGGGTGCGAAGGACCGTGGCAGTTGTCCGGCAGCGCTTCTGGTGGGCGTCTATGCAGGCCGATGTTCAGGAGTATATCCAGGCCTGCACCACCTGTGCCAGGGGCAAGGCAGACCACAAAAGGTCCCAAGGACTTCTTCAGCCCCTTCCTGTGCCTCATCGTCCCTGGTCCCATATCGGCCTGGATTTCGTCATGGGCCTCCTGCCATCCCAGGGCAACACCACCATCCTCACGATAGTGGACCGATTCTCCAAGGCGGCCCACTTCGTGGCCCTCCCGAAGCTCCCAACGGCCCAGAAGACAGCAGACCTCCTGGTCCACCACGTCGTCCGTCTGCATGGGATACCAACTGACGTAGTCTCGGATCGTGGTCCCCAGTTTTCCTCTCAAGTCTGGAGGAGTTTCTGCAGAGAACTGGGGGCCACCGTGAGCCTCTCGTCCGGGTACCACCCACAGACGAACGGATAGGCAGAACGGGCCAACCAAGAGTTGGAACAGACCCTCCGCTGTGTGACATCCACGCACCCGATGGCCTGGAGTAACCATCTGGCCTGGATCGAGTATGCACATAACAGCCAGGTGTCTTCTGCCACCGGCCTCTCCCCATTTGAGGTGTGTCTAGGGTACCAGGCCCCATTGTTTCCCGTGGTGGAGGGAGAGGTCGGTGTGCCCTCAGTCCAGGCCCAACTGCGGAGGTGCCGTCGGGTGTGGCGCACCACCCGTTCTGCCTTGTTGAAGGCCCGGACGAGGGCTAAGACCCATGCAGACCGCCGGCGGTCCCCGGCCCATGCATACCAGCCCGGGCAGGAGGTGTGGTTGTCAACGAAGGACATCCCCCTCCAAGTGGACTCCCCTAAGTTGAAGGACAGGTACATCGGACCATTTAAAATCCTCAAGATCCTCAGCCCTGCCGCAGTGAAGCTCCAACTCCCAGCTTCACTGCGGATCCACCCTGTTTTCCATGTGTCCAGACTGAAACCACACCACACCTCACCCCTCTGTGCTCCCGGTCCGGCGCCGCCTCCTGCCCGGATCATTGACGGGGAGCCGGCTTGGACAGTGCGCCGGCTCCTGGACGTTCGTTGAATGGGCCGGGGGTTCCAGTATTTGGTGGACTGGGAGGGGTATGGACCCGAAGAACGCTCCTGGGTAAAGAGGAGCTTCATCCTGGACCCGGCCCTCCTGGCCGATTTCTACCGCCGTCACCCGGATAAACCTGGTCGGCGCCAGGAGGCGCCCGTTGGGGGGGGGTCCTGTTGTGTGGGCCACCAGAAGAGGAGATACTGCTGGCCCACCACCAGAGGGCGCCCTGCCTGAAGTGCGGGCTTCAGGCACGAGAGGGCGCTGCCGCCACGGACACAGCCGGGGGTGACAGCTGTCACTCATTATCTCATGACAGCTGTCACCCATCTACACTTCATCATACCACTCCATAAAAACCGGACGTCATCTCCACCTCATTGCCGAGATATCATCGACCTGTGAAGGTAATATTCTCAGCCTTAAAACTAACTGTGTCTTAGTCTGAACTCATTTTACAGCTGTTTTCCTGTGGAGTGCCTTATCTGGGAGATTGGCGTAATCAGCGACGGCTTCGCTTCACACCCCAGCCAGATAAGTGTTTGAGACAGGAGCTGCACGAGTGTGTGTGAGAGGTGGAGGTGGAATCTCCACCATTGTTGCTACTGGGTGTGCACACACCCACATCTTATTGTTTCTGCTCCTCGCCAGCAGTACCAGATCCGACATTCGGAGACGGTGGCCACCTGGGGACTCGGGACTTGGCGGCTCCAGTATTCTCCAGGTTCAGTGGCGGAGGAAATCGTGTGGTTCCGGTTCTTCTCAGGACAGACGTCTTCTATCCTCGACACTTTACAAGCTGATTATTGTTAGAAATCCTGTTAAAAACAGGTGCTACAGAAAGGAAATAATTATTTGAATGAAGGAATGAATGAATAAATGAATTTATTCGGCACACACAGATCCAAAAACAACAAGAAACTTACAAAAAAAGAAAAGAATCCAACAACACACCATGTGCCCGAAAGGGTGTAGGCAGAAGCAAAAGCTTTTTTTAACCAAATTATACAAATGTGTATAAAATTACACATATACACATGATAACTAATACAAAGTTTAAATTAATCTCTGAACGACAATTTCAAAAACACAAACTCTCGGCCGGATCTGGGCTTTGATTCGGGTTTTCCCTCTGTCTTTTTTCCCCTTCACATACCCCAGCCTTGATTTACTAGTTATTTTATTTTCATCATGTGGTTATTCTCTGTTCTGTTTTAATTTGTCACTTTGTTTCTTTGTTACTTTTTGTACTTTGGTCATGGTTTAGTTCTGTTCTTGTTTTATTCAGTCAGTCTGTGTTGTCATTGTTTATCATTTAGTTATCATTTGTTTTTCGTTGTTCCCATTGCTTATATGATCTTTTGTACTTTAATATCAGGTTTTGTTTATCACTTAGTCTCTGTCTTATTTTCTGGTCTGTTTAGTCATTTTTTGTTTTCTTAGTCAGTTCCTGTTCAGTTTGGTCTTAGTGTTTATTCTCTTACTATTTTCTTATCAGTTCTCATGTAGTTTCTTCTAGTTCTTATGCTCATGTCTGATTTTAGTTCCGGTTCATAGTAATATTGTATTCGGTTGTAACTCTGTTCATTGTCCCCTATTATTCCTCATGCCCAGTTAATTATGTTCACTTCACGCCCTGCACCTGCCATTATGTTTTTTCCCTCACTTTGATTCAGTCTGTTTTATGTTTCCATTCACTCACACTCTTTGCACCTGCTCACGCATCTTTGTGTCTTACCTCACTCCACCTTGTGTTGTCCTTCCTCACTATCTTGCAACATACTTCATCTCGGTCGGTCCACTAGCCATGCCCCCTTTCTAGATTGCTCCACACATGCACGTCATTAACACCACCTATCCCTGTTTCACACCAATTAGTCCGCCATCATTTAAACCCTCACAGTCTCACAGTCCCTCGCCAGTTTGTTGTCGCTTTGTGCACACATTCCAGCCTTTGTATTTTGTCCTGGTTTCTTGCTTTGCCATGTACTGTGTTTTGCTCTGTCCTCCTCGACCACACCTTTTTGCCTCATCCTCGAAAACTGTGTTTGCTCGTGCCTTTGAACCCTGCCAGAATATGACTGCATTTTTGCGTGACCCCCTAGTGTGCCTCTGCTCCACTGACTGACCACCTGTGTACTGGACCTGAGCCTGGAATAAAGACCATGATTTCTCACACGCCTAAACCAAGTCTGGGAGTCTGCTTCGTGGGTCCAGCCGCTTCTGCTGCCAGGCAGCCGCCTGCCTTGACACAAACATGCAAACAGCAGTGCACCAAAAACAAAACAAGATTAGTGAACCTAATTCATTGTGCTATAACAAGTAATCAAAAAAAAATTTGTAGAGCCTTTTAAAGCCAACCAAATTACTGAGTGATTTTATGTTACCTGGGCAATTATTCCAAATATTAACACCTTTAACAGAAACACAATGACTTTTTACGGTAGTTCGAATCTTTGATTTCTGAAATAGTAATGTTCCTTGGAAAATTATAACTGGACTCTCTCATTTTAAACAGGTCTTGGACATGTGGTAAAAGTTATTTTTTTTACTTTAAACATAAAGTTAACATTTTTACTTTAAACATAGTAAATGAGAAAGTTTCCTTCAGAGTCCGAATAAATTTTTAAAGTCCTGGAAAGGAAACATTTAAACGGATCATTTTTTAAAGTGTTGCCACGCAAAATGAAACTGTTGCTTCAGAAAATGATACACTGCTTCAAAATGCTTGAAACACTTAATTCACAAGCTCACTTTTTTCAAACACTTTAAATATTAAATTAAACGGTTTTTGTTTCAGGAAAAAGGTTTGCTGTTTCTAAACACCAAATGAAATGCTCACATTTGTTTTGACATATAGGAAACACTAAATGAAACATTTACAGTATAAAGTGGATAACTATTCTGAAATGACAGAAAAAAATTTCAAAATGTTGCAACGCTAAGTGAAACAGGTGTTTCAGAAAATGGTTCACTGCTTTCAAAACACTCAAAATTTCAAACATTAAGGAAAAAACACTGCTTCAGAAAATATTTTTCAAAACACATGCAACACTTCAACACTGACATCTAGTGGTCAAAAGGCAACGCCCCTGAGTTTATCCTGTGTTGCATGTGCACTGGTTAAGGTCCAGGTGGAGTTGGAGACTACAGGCCTAGATCAAACTATTTCCCCGGGTACATTGGCATTGGCGCCACATCGCCACAAGCTACCAGCGACCTCAGTTACCTGTTCCGAAGTGCACCACACGGTCCTTCACCGGGGCCCAAGCACAGCCATGTGGGGGAGGTTGGCTGGGGCTGGCAGTATAACCAGCTGCTGAACAGAGAGGCACTGCACAGCAACATGCAAATTAAGGTACAACTAAAAATGCAACACGTGCTGAGTGTGCAAATAATGCAGAAGCATCATCCATCAGTGAACACGATACGCTCCACAGTAGCCATCGAGCAGTTCTGGCGTCTCCTTAAATGTGAAGATCTGCTTTTCTTCTGAGGCCAGTCAGATTTCAGGGGCGGATCTAGCATCATGTTGTGGTGGTGGTGTGGCGGGGGTGGGGGTGGTGACTTAGTTGGATGTTGGATGTGGCAAAGGCGTACTGTGGTGGCAACGCAACAAGGGATATGAATTTGGAGGTTGCTGTCGGATTTTTATGTGCTTTGGCTGCATTCATTTTTATGATACACATTCAAATATTTATTTATATTTAGTACTTATATATTAAATAACTAATATTTTTATAGTTATATAGTTTTGTGTGCTGGAAAGAGTTCTATCTGGCAACACTGATGATGGTCAAACTTGTGCCTTGCTCACAGAACATGAACAAGTCTGGAAAAATTGAAAAAAAATTATACATGATGCATGCCACTTTTAATAATTTCCCTGAAAACGTGATTTGCTACTTTATTTTGTTTAATAAGAATTTTTTTTTTTTTTTTTTTTTAATAATTCCAGTTTTTGAAATACGTTCCAGTGGTGTGTGGAAGCAAAAGATGTGTATGTGGAGGGGTTGGGGCTTGAAAATACTCCAAAAGGGGGGTTCTGTAGAAAAAGTTTGGGAATCATCATTTTTAATACACAATTTTTATTTTAAACATTTTGTATGCAGCAGTGTACATCAGTCAGCCTTTGTTTATGCAAGGCCTTCCCCATATTTTATCACACCTTTGAACAGCAACTCCAGGGGGGTTGCAACCCCCTCAACCACCCTCTAGAGCCACCACTGGATTCATCACTTTATAACATGCATTAATTAAAATGACAGAAGAAAAATCAAACTGATCTCAAACCTTATTTTTGGCAGAAAGCCGAATTACAAGCAACGCTGGAGGACAGAGTGACTCAAACTTTCCAGAACTAACAGTAAGTCAGTATTTAGAAAAACCACTTTAGACATGTTGGACGTCTGTGCTTTTTAATTGATCAGTGTCACGTTACATTCATATAACGTGCCAAACGGTTATGCAAGTCCAGCTCTTGTTTGCAGAGTGTGGAGTGACCGCATTGTAGGTTATCTGTTGCCACATTCATAATGCAGCATCTCCCATTTGAACAGAAACAGACCTCCTCAAGCATGACACCAAATCTGCCAGTCCGAACATGGACTGACCCAATCACTCTGGAAGGATCACATTCTACCTGAATACCAGTTCTTCAATTACATCATCTACATAATTAACTTAGATGTACAAAGCATATCTCCAGCAGTGGGTCTCCATCCTGATCCTCATGGAACTTTGCTCAACAGATTTTCCATCTTTGCTTTGTTGGCACTCAACTGGCCAAATCTAGCGATGACCATCCCTTCCTTGATTGTCTGAACCACCTGACTGAGATAATTACCTTTGGGTTGAGCTGGAAAAGATGGAAAACATGCAGAGTCCTTGAGGCCCAGGTTAGGTCAGGACTCGGCACAGACGCTGGTGCCGCACACCACCTCTTTCACCACCCTACGGAAATGCCATGCGTCCTGATTTTCAACCACATGGGACGTTCACCAGTCCATCCCCACAACTGGAAATCAGTCACCTAACTGCCACAGCCAAGTGATACTTGGGTGTCCCCTTTACCTGGTCTAGTCAGCAGGGTCTTTGACTATAGGGTGCCTGTGTGATGGATCATGCTCAGGAAAATGGGACAAATGTAAAACTATGTGCATGTGGCCCATGTTGCTGAGCACAATCCTACATGCAGGGGCTTCATAGCCAAAGACCCCAATGACTGGATCAGGCCAATGTTAAGTCTAGCTAGAGGAGATAAATGGTTCCAGTAGATAATTCATGGACTGCAGATCTGGCTTGGTGCTTGGTAATTAAGAGCAAACGTATTCAATTTAACTTCAATTTATTTAATTTATATAGCGCCAAATCACAACAAAAGCTGCCTCAAGGTGCTTCACACAAGTAAGGTCTAACCGTACCAACCCCTAGAGCAAGCACACAGGCGACAGTGGTAAGGAAAAACTCCCTCTGATAATTTTGAGGAAGAAACCTCAAGCAGTCCAGACTCAAAGGGGTGACCCACTGCTTAGGTCATAAAATTTTGTGATGCGTGAAATAGATATTGTAAAATGATCTTCAACCTGGCTGTGTCTGTAAAAAATTGCTTTTATGGTTTTATAAATAAGTCATATACAAACCCATCTGCCTGGTGGTGACCCCTAGATACCACTGCCCCCCTCCTCCCAAATGGGGTGGTCAGTCTATCAAAAGTTACTTACCTGTTTTCTGCTGGTTACACTGAGGTAATGTAAGTGAAATGTCTTACCCAAGGATACAGAGTTTACTGATAGTCCAAGGCCTAAAACGTCTGCAAGGTACTATGTGTTTGGCAGTGATGAATTAATCCTACTCAAGTTCCTTAAGTCTCACCTACTGGTTGCTTTGAATACCTTTCCTAACTTGACATCTGTTGTCTCCTAGACACAATGATGGCTCACAGCTCAAGGACGCCAAGCTTCAGACAAACAGCTTGTGTGAACAGCAGTCCAATCGAAGCCTCAACATGAAGAAAGTCAAGAAGACTGAACTAATTAGACCTTTCTCAAAACCACCTGGGCTTCTGTGCCCTGGAACTAAAAATACAATTTTCACTTTGGGCCATTATATTTACACTATTGTTTGAAGTGACATGAAGTTGATGTCTTTGGATGCAGCCTCATTTCCACCAAGTGGACCGAGTTGTAACAGAATGCTATTTTGTGCATTTCCACATTCAAATTTAGGTACGGGTACCAAAATAACCAGCCTGTACTGTGCCACATTTTGGCACCTTTTGCTCAGAGAACCAAAATAATGGAAAGGTAACAAAAGGGAGGAGATAAGCCACTGCTGTCCATTGAATGGCTCATAGCAACATAAGAACACATCATCATCCTGAGACAGCTTTCCTGCTATACAGAATCCTATCAGAAATACATGCAGCTTTTTAAATATCCACACAGCGAACAATGTCAAGCAGCCAAGCTTGGTCAAACAAGGAGGTGCAGACTGTCCTGTGATCACTGCAGAGGAACAGTGACATGACGTCACGCTGCCCATCTCAATGAGGCGCATGTCGACATCTACCATGTTCCACCTACCAAACAAAGGGTACTGCTGGCAGTGAAAACACAAGTCAAGCCATGCTTAACTGTTTTGAACCATACCACATCATGCCGTACCGACCCGGACTGCTCAGTGGAAACGAGGCGACACTACCACCCGAGGTTGTATAACTTTTGATATGCCATTTTGTTTCCCTACCTATAGAAACTTGAAAAAAGCATGATAACCATGCCAGGGTGGCAGCTGTAGCCAGGAAGGAGTCCACATTATTTGTCAAGTCAGTTTATTTTATTTATATAGCACCAAACACAACAACGCTGCTTCAGGGCGCTTCACACGGGTAATAGGTCGAACCTTATTTATTAGACATATGCCAGTAGGTGCCAGCGTTTTTAAATACAGTCAGCATACACACAGGCTAAATCATCAAGGTGTCGTCAGGGCCTTGAGCAAGCACACAGGCACCACAGTCAGGAGTAAAAACAGCAAAAATGGTGGCAACTCATAATTCATTGACCCCTACCTGGTCATAGCTACGGCCCTGGAGAGAGACACACACACACACACACACACACACACACACACACACACACACACACACACACACACACACACACACACACACACACACACACACACACACACACACACACACACACTTCTCTCAGCACACCTGGATGAGTGGATCTTGTTTTTGTCAGTTTCTACATGTTGGACTGTTACGGGTTGGTCAGTCGTACTGGGTGGAGCCAAGTGATTTATGACTTTTAGTGAAATCTTGATTATGTTTAGCTCTGTGCATGTGTGTGAAGCACCAGGCTGCTACATTCGAAATTAACAGGACATGTTAAAGAAATGCAATGCCATCAAATAAATAAATGAATAAAACAAGGAGAAGAAAAAGAAAAATTTAATGAGTGCAATCCATGGATTCTGGATCAAGATATCACTTTATACAGGCTTTGAAGGATTACGTCAAAATTACATCATGGATTCTCACCAAATTTGCACCACAGATCGATGTTAGGGCATGGAAGACTCCATTAAATTTTGGAGGTTGATCCAGATCCAGATCCAGATTCTGGATCAAGATTGCCCTTTATATAGTCTTTGAAGGATTACTTCATAACTACTTCACTGATTCTCACCAAATTTACACCACAGATAGATTTTTTTGGGCATGGAAAACTCCAATGAATTTTGGAGGTGATCCAGATCTGGATTGGCAGACATCGGGAATCTCTGATTGCTCTTGTTCTTACTGAAATCCCCCCAAATAAAATTACGGTCATCATGATCACAGCCAATAAATTTTCCTATAATCTGCTGCTGCTGAGTCATTAATCTTTCCTTCAAGCAGTTATTGGGAAAAGCCTGAGAAACATGTTCCAAGTTTTTATTAAATTGTATACATTTAATCCAATTGTAGTTCATAATTGGTAAATGCTGTCATTGTTTTGCAGCAATCTTTCCTTATTTTAGTAACGTTACAGCCTTTATATAATATCTTGTATAACTGGTTTCGCACTAGCTTGGCACATTGCACCTACGTAAGGTTACCAACCGTCCCTTGAAAAACAGAGTCATCCTGTATTTGGAAACTAAAATACATGTCCTTTATTGAACCGAAGAAGGACACAGTTTGTCCTGAATTTCTGTGAGAATCAAACATAGACGGTATAATCAATGAATGACAGGGTGATTTTTATTAGAATTTACAGTAATGTGCTAATCTCATTGGCTGAAGCACTGTCACTTAGTGTTGCTTGTGTAGAAGATACTGGAAGAGTATCGCAACAGCAAACATGGATGATTCTGGCGTGAATGCGGAGGTACGGGAATTAGGCACAGCAGGGAGGTCTCCCTCAGTTCATTCTCCCCCAAGGAAAAAGAGGAGAAGGTGGCAAAAAATATAGACTGGAATGTGGGAAAAGAAAAAAGAAAATGCAAGGCTTGAAAAGGCACATGAAAATATTTACAAGGTACACTGCAACGTCTGCCCGTGAATGTTTTCAATAGCCCATATTGGATTGTTCAAAGTCAAACAGCTTGGCTATTGTGATGGACACAAAAGAAATATGACAGTTACAGTTACACAGCTTCCTGATGAGGAGGATTTTCTTAAAAAGACCTGAAAGTTCAGCTACAATTTGCCAGAAGGTACATCTGAGATGCAAGCCTAGATTTGATGTTTTGGTGAAAGAAAATCTTCCTCTATACCACTTCATCATGAAGCTGTATGAGGATACAAAATGCAAAACATGCACTGTGCACAATTTCTCCAATCACAGCCGCAGAAGCCTATAACTTCTGGGTTGTCTGGGTGTCTTGGTGGCTTTCCTCACTCTTCTCCTTGCACAGTCACAGAGTTTTTGAGAACAGTCAACTATACAGTAAGACAAAAATCACCAAGACACTAAAGACTTGGACCTTCATCCTCCATCAAAGGTATCAACATCAATAAACACCTTTGTCCAGCTTCCTTGTTGTTCTCAGGCATCTCTCAGTCTCAAAGATAATATTATCCAAGTCAACTGTAAACCTGTACACCAACTCCTGACTCAGCTTATTGGGAGCTGCAATCAGGCATCTTTTGATTCCAGAAAAATCACAGCATTGTCCACAAAGTGAAGCTCAGTAGACCTTACCTCACCAACAACCAAATGTAAGTAGCTGGACACCACAACATTACCCAACACCAGTGTTGCCACAGTTACTTTGAAAAAGTAATCCAATTACTGATTACTGATTTCCCCTTGAAAAAGTAACTTAGTTACTTTACTGATTACTCAATTGGAAAAGTAACTAAGTTAGATTAGTAGTTACTTTTTTAGTTACTTTCCCCAGCTGCCGACAACAACCCTCTGCCACCTCAACATGACAATGATACTTGTTTTGCCAAAACTCACTTTATAGTCACCCTTTCTTGGCTTCAATGAAAATAAATACTTGTTTTATAAAAAGTAAAATAAAGACCTCTTTCTTGACCTCATATTTAAACTGTTGACAGCACTGTAACAGTAAAACTTGCAATTTCTATCTTACAATGTTTATAAATGTAACTATTAAATTCATTCTAACATTTTTCTAACATTTAAATTCTCTCTAAACATTTTACTTGTCGAAATTATTATTATTTTAAGTAGTATTAGTAGTTGTTGTAAAAAAAAAGGCTTCCAAACTGGACCTTTAATCTAGAGGTGTTGTGGGGGCGTGGGGCACATCCCTGCCCCACGCCCCCATTCCATCTGGATTCGCCCCTGCTTTGGCGTTTGAGCACAAAGAATGGATAACATTTATTTATGCAGAAAACATGACCAGATTTACAGGGAAGAAAGTTTTATTGCGTTTTCACATCATGTGGTCCTCAGAAAGAGAGTTTAGGTGCATTTTAGTGGAAAATAGTGTTAGTTGTTGACGCGTCGTGGAGGATCAGCTGTTTTTAACAGCAGATACGGAGCGGCTCGGAGAAAAAAAAGCATAAAAATGTCTTTGTAAAGCTCAGTGCAGGTGTGGTGTAAGAGGTGAGGACGAGTCGTAGCTGTTGCAGAAAACCGTGGATGAAAAGCTCACAGCTCGCTTAAAGTGGGCAGTTCAGTCGAACCCCGACCTCCTGCCCACAGACCAAGTTTAATGCTGCTATCGACCCACAATGCAAAAATAATAGTAACGCACAGTGACTTGGAGAAGTAGCTTTAATCTGATTACTGATTTGGAAAGATTAACGCATTAGATTACTCGTTACTAAAAAAAGTGGTCAGATTAGAGTAACCGGCATCACTGCCCAACACCTAGTCTATAGAAGCATTGGCGAGTGTAGGAGCCACAACATATTCCAGACAAATGGCAGACTGGGAACAACACTACAAATAACACTCATACCTCTATGTAGTCCAGCCATAATGTCAAGCAGTAGAAATCCTGTAAATTCTCAGGATGCCCCACAATGCAGTCTAATCAACCGAATTGCTCTTTGTGAAAATCAATATAGGCTGCAAAGAAGCACTGCTGACAGGCACGTATGCGATAAATGAGTACTTGAAGGAACAGGACCCATTCGATGGTTGACTTCTTGGCCCACTGTGAAGCCACACTGCTCTGGTCACAAATCCTGTTGGGAATGACCATTGTCAAAGTCATATTCAAACATCTTATTTTGAAATATGACCCTCAAAGAGTATTGACTTATTTTTTTCAGTTTTGGTTCTTGTCAGTCAGCTGTCCAATAGGTGGCGGTATTTCATTTACTAACCGCCGCGCTAGTAAAGCTAACAGAAGAAGAATTTGTAGTCGATGTTTCTGGTGGTATCCACAGAGCCGGTTTAGCTATATTATCAAGATTCCGAAGTACTAAATATGGCTCACCCAACACCGAATGAAAAGCCTTCAAACTCTGAAAACCCTCGAGTCTTCCTGGATGTAGAAATCGATGGAGAAAAAGGTCAGAAGAACGTTCAGACGTTTTCGTGTTGGGTCAGACATCTGCTGTTAGCATCGTTAGCTTAATGCCATTCATTCGGGATCCATGTGCTGACTTCTACAAAACTGTTCGTTTACCATACTTAACTCTGTAAATAAGGCCGTAATTTTCATTTGTTTTAGCACTGTCATTAATATTCCTTTAAATAGCCTCACAGAAAAAGAAGTCAGATCAGCTGGCCTTGTTGACCTGACTGAATCTACTTTGATTCCATGATCTGGTTGACAGACAGTGACAGTGTTCAAGTTCAGGATTCAATGTCTCTGTAGTTGCTTCATGAATGCTTAATGTCATTGTTCTGGATCCAGGCTTTTGACATCCTGGACTCAGCCATCAGCAGCATGTCTGAAGTGTCTAACTCGATTTGCTGATGTTAGCAGTGACATTCATCTTGGAGCTTGGCCTATGATGTGGAGAAACATCTGGGAAGAGCTTATTACGTCACAAGGCCACTGATGTTTGTTGATGCCAATACTTTCATAGGAGAGGATCAAAGTCTTTAGTCCTGGTGGGTTCGTCGGTACCATCAAATGAGCGGTTGCATTGTGGGACTCGGATGAGGCCATACTCCATAACCGACATGATCCAGCATGCAAGTGCTTGAGTACTGAGGACCCCAGCAAGTGGAAAAGGTCCATGGTGATGCCCACGTATCACCTGGACTTGGCTGCAGCAGATATATATATATATGGTTACTTACTGAGGTGGCGATGAACTAGTAGTCCGCTTGAGTGGTTCCACAGTGGGATGGATGTTGCAGTACGATTTGCTTCCAGATCTGATCTACAGACTTGATCCCTTAGAAGCAAACATTTTAGGAAGTGCTGGTTTTGTTCCACAAAAGTACTTTAATTTTGAACATTGTCATACTAATAATGGAATCTTTCCTGCAAGTTTCTGTACTCATGGTAAACTTAAAGAATACTTCACAAAACTTGGGTCATGATTTGGCTTTTCAAAGATTTGGCTTTGCATTGAGACTGAGTTGGTGTAATATCACTGCTGTGTGTCCACAGTGGGCAGAATAGTTCTGGAGCTGTTTGCCGATATTATCCCAAAAACTGCTGAAAACTTCAGAGCCCTGTGCACTGGAGAGAAAGGCATCGGAAAATCAACTGGAAAACCGCTGCACTTCAAAGGATGCCCATTCCACCGAAGTAAAACACCCTTCACATGTGCACCCACTGTAAAATTTCACCTTGAAAGGAAATGTTAAAGTTTTATGTCAGAAATACATATTACAATTAAAATTACCACCACATATGAAGAAAGGACTCTTAAACACACATGACTGTAAAAGACAGTATTATTTACAAAACAGATCAAGTAATGTGAATTTAATGGGATAATCTTTGGGCATTGATCTTTGCATGACATTCTTTCTGGTTGGTCCTGGAGAGCAGTTTAACACTAGCTGTTTGTTTGTTTTATTTTTTGTTAGTCATCAAAAAGTTCATGATCCAAGGAGGTGACTTCTCCAACCATAACGGCACTGGTGGTGAGAGCATCTATGGGGAGAAGTTTGAGGATGAAAATTTTCACTACAAGGTAAAATAATTGATCCTACTGGTGCTTTGAGTGACATGCAATATCTTCTCAAATGTCAGTCATCTTAAGTCTAGAGGCCTAGAGCAAAAATGGCATAGCTCAAAACTAGAACTATTCCACCCTGTGTGGCATGATGCTATTCTGGACTATAAACATCCACTATTGGCTACAAAACAGGCCTACTACTCTTATTTGATCAACAAAAATAAGTATAATTCAAAGTTCTAGTTCGACATGGTGAAAACACTTATTCAAGGATAACCACCTGTAAGTCACTCTCCATTTACAGCTCAAGATTTCTTAGATTACTTAGAAAAGAAAATAGATGACATTAGGTCTGATACTATATTCCAACATGCCTTAATCCCACCACTGCACCCTGTTACTGATGTGGGTGCCATCACTGAAACCTCACCTACATTTGGGTGATTCTTAGACTACGGGCACTTATGTCCTTTGATCATATTGTATGAAAAACAGAAAAAAGGGGAAATTTCACACTTTTATAGTTATCTTTACAATGAAAGTGTGTTAAGAAATGTGTTCTAGTAGTCTATGATGACTTTTTCACCTTTTTTCAGCATCATTATATGCAAATATTGCCGTTTTTTGCTTGTCCCACACCCAGACTTTTGATCTTCAATGATAAAAATGAATGGTAAACGTTTTTTCTAATGTTTTAAAATATCTCTGAATAAAATATCAGTAAAATAATCAAAACATAATTGGGGTATTCAGTGTCATACAACTGTTGTGATTTTTTTAAACAAAATGTAGTTGTCCCACACTATTGCCGTAATTTCCACCACAACACTGTAATGTCCCTAAACAGTTTGTATGAAAGATTGTTTGGGTAGTTTCTATGGAGATAAACAGTGACATCAGAGCACATGTATATAGCGCCAAATCACAACAAACAGTTGCCCCAAGGCACTTTATATTGTAAGGCAATGGTGTGGTGGAAATTACATTTACAAGGCCAATAGTGCCCGTAGTTAAAGAATCACCCTTGTATGAAAGATTGTTTGGGTAGTTTCTATGGCGATAAACAGTGACATCAGAGCACATGTATATAGCGCCAAATCACAACAAACAGTTGCCCCAAGGCGCTTTATATTGTAAGGCAATGGTGTGGTGGAAATTACATTTACAAGGCCAATAGTGCCCGTAGTTAAAGAATCACCCATTTACTAAATTTGATGTTATCTCACTGATGTGCTGACGAAACTTGTAATTTCTGGTAAATGCACATGTCTTTTTGACCCTATACCAACAAAACTGTTTAAGGACCGGGGAGGTGTGTGTGGATCGGGAGGTCTGGGCGGCTTTGCTTGAGCTGCTGCCCCCGCGATCCGACTCCGGATAAAACGGAAGAAAATGGATGGATGGCTTACTGTATTAAAAATTATTAACCTGTCACTTACCTCGGGATCTCTTCCTAAATGCTTTAAATCTACAGTGATTAAACCAGTATTTAAGAAATCGAACCTTGACCCCGGTCTCCTGAAAAATTATAGGCTGATCATTTTGTTCTAAAATCCGTAAAAAGTAGTTTTGCAGCAGCTTGTGGGCCACCTTACTGAGAATAAACTCTTTGAGCCACTAGAGTCCTGCATTTCAATTAATCAATCAACTTTTTTTTTATATAGCGCCAAATCACAACAAACAGTTGCCCCAAGGCGCTTTATATTGTAAGGCAAGGCCATACAATAATTATGAAAAACCCCAACGGTCAAAACGACCCCCTGTGAGCAAGCACTTGGCAACAGTGGGAAGGAAAAACTCCCTCTTAACAGGAAGAAACCTCCAGCAGAACCAGGCTCAGGGAGGGGCAGTCTTCTGCTGAGACTGGTTGGGGCTGAGGGAAAGAACCAGGAAAAAGACATGCTGTGGAGGGGGGCAGAGATCGATCACTAATGATTAAATGCGGAGTGATGCATACAGAGCAAAAAGAGAAAGAAACAGTGCATCATGGGAACCTCCCCACAGTCTACGTCTAAAGCAGCATAACCAAGGGATAGTCCAGGGTCACCCGATCCAGCCCTAACTATAAGCCTTAGCGAAAAGGAAAGTTTTAAGCCTAATCTTAAAAGTAGAGAGGGTATCTGTCTCCCTGATCTGAATTGGGAGCTGGTTCCACAGGAGAGGAGCCTGAAAGCTGAAGGCTCTGCCTCCCATTCTACTCTTACAAACCCTAGGAACTACAAGTAAGCCTGCAGTCTGAGAGCGAAGCGCTCTATTAGGGTGATATGGTACTACGAGGTCCCTAAGATAAGATGGGACCTGATTATTCAAAACCTTATAAGTAAGAAGAAGAATTTTAAATTCTATTCTAGAATTAACAGGAAGCCAATGAAGAGAGGCCAACACGGGTGAGATATGCTCTCTCCTGCTAGTCCCCGTCAGTACTCTAGCTGCAGCATTTTGAATTAACTGAAGGCTTTTTAGGGAACTTTTAGGACAACCTGATAAGAATTACAATAGTCCAGCCTAGAGGAAATAAATGCATGAATTAGTTTTTCAGCATCACTCTGAGACAAGACCTTTCTGATTTTAGAGATATTGCGTAAATGCAAAAAGGCAGTCCTACATATTTGTTTAATATGCGCTTTGAATGACATATCCTGATCAAAAATGACTCCAAGATTTCTCACAGTATTACTAGAGGTCAGGGAAATGCCATCCAGAGTAAAGATCTGGTTAGACACCATGCTTCTAAGATTTGTGGGGCCAAGTACAATAACTTCAGTTTTATCTGAGTTTAAAAGCAGGAAATTAGAGGTCATCCATGTCTTTATGTCTGTAAGACAATCCTGCAGTTTAGCTAATTGGTGTGTGTCCTCTGGCTTCATGGATAGATAAAGCTGGGTATCATCTGCGTAACAATGAAAATTTAAGCAATACCGTCTAATAATACTGCCTAAGGGAAGCCTGTATAAAGTGAATAAAATTGGTCCTAGCACAGAACCTTGTGGAACTCCATAATTAACTTTAGTCTGTGAAGAAGATTCCCCATTTACATGAACAAACTGTAATCTATTAGACAAATATGATTCAAACCACCGCAGCGCAGTGCCTTTAATACCTATGACATGCTCTAATCTCTGTAATAAAATTTTATGGTCAACAGTATCAAAAGCAGCACTGAGGTCCAACAGAACAAGCACAGAGATAAGTCCACTGTCCGAAGCCATAAGAAGATCATTTGTAACCTTCACTAATGCTGTTTCTGTACTATGATGAATTCTAAAACCTGACTGAACCTCTTCAAATAGACCATTCCTCTGCAGGTGATCAGTTAGCTGTTTTACAACTACCCTCTCAAGAATCTTTGAGAGAAAAGGAAGGTTGGAGATTGGCCTATAATTAGCTAAAATAGCTGGGTCAAGTGATGGCTTTTTAAGTAATGGTTTAATTACTGCCACCTTAAAAGCCTGTGGTACATAGCCAACTAACAAAGATAAGTTGATCATATTTAAGATTGAAGCATTAAATAATGGTAGGACTTCCTTAAGCAGCCTGGCAGGAATGGGGTCTAATAAACATGTTGATGGTTTGGATGAAGTAACTAATGAAAATAACTCAGACAGAACAATCGGAGAGAAAGAGTCTAACCAAATACCGGCATCACTGAAAGCAGCCAAAGATAACGATACATCTTTGGGATGGTTATGAGTAATTTTTTCTCTAATAGTCAAAATTTTGTTAGCAAAGAAAGTCATGAAGTCATTACTAGTTAAAGTTAATGGACTACTCAGCTCAATAGAGCTCTGACTCTTTGTCAGCCTGGCTACAGTGCTGAAAAGAAACCTGAGGTTCTTATTTTCTTCAATTAGTGATGAGTAGAAAGATGTCCTAGCTTTACGGAGGGCTTTTTTATAGAGCAACAAACTCTTTTTCCAGGCTAAGTGAAGATCTTCTAAATTAGTGAGACGCCATTTCCTCTCCAACTTACGGGTTATCTGCTTTAAGCTACGAGTTTGTGAGTTATACCAAGGAGTCAGACACTTCTGATTTAAAGCTCTCTTTTTCAGAGGAGCTACAGCATCCAAAGTTGTCTTCAATGAGGATGTAAAACTATTGACGAGATACTCTAACTCTCTTACAGAGTTTAGGTAGCTACTCTGCTCTGTGTTGGTATATGACAATAGAGAACATAAAGAAGGAATCATATCCTTAAACCTAGTTACAGCGCTTTCTGAAAGACTTCTAGTGTAATGAAACTTATTCCCCACTGCAGGGTAGTCCATCAGGGTAAATGTAAATGTTATTAAAAATGATCAGACAGAAGGGAGTTTTCAGGGAATACTGTTAAGTCTTCTATTTCCATACCATAAGTCAAAACAAGATCTAAGATATGATTAAAGTGGTGGGTGGACTCATTTACTTTTTGAGCAAAGCCAATAGAGTCTAATAATAGATTAAATGCAGTGTTGAGGCTGTCATTCTCAGCATCTGTGTGGATGTTAAAATCGCCCACTATAAGTATCTTATCTGAGCTAAGCACTAAGTCAGACAGAAGGTCTGAAAATTCACAGAGAAACTCACAGTAAGGACCAGGTGGACGATAGATAATAACAAATAAAACTGGTTTTTGGGACTTCCAATTTGGATGGAAAAGACTAAGAGACAAGCTTTCAAATGAATTAAAGCTCTGTCTAGGTTTTTGATTAATTAATAAGCTGGAATGGAAGATTGCTGCTAATCCTCCGCCCCGGCCCGTACTACAAGCATTCTGACAGTTAGTGTGACTCGGGGGTGTTGACTCATTTAAACTAACATATTCATCCTGCTGTAACCAGGTTTCTGTTAGGCAGAATAAATCAATACGTTGATCAATTATTATATCATTTACCAACAGGGACTTAGAAGAGAGAGACCTAATGTTTAATAGACCACATTTAACTGTTTTAGTCTGTGGTGCAGTTGAAGGTGCTATATTATTTTTTCTTTTTGAATTTTTTTGCTTAAATAGATTTTTGCTGGTTATTGGTGGTCTGGAAGCAGGCACCGTCTCTACGGGGATGGGGTAATGAGGGGATGGCAGGGGGAGAGAAGCTGCAGAAAGGTGTATAAGACCACAGCTCTGCCTCCTGGTCCCAATGCTAGACAGTCACAGTTTGGAGGATCCAAGAAAATTGGCCAGATTTCTAGAAATGAGAGCTGCTCCATCTAAAGTGGGATGGATGCCGTCTCTCCTAACAAGACCAGGTTTTCCCCAGAAGCTTTGCCAATTATCAATGAAGCCCACCTCATTTTTTGGACACCACTCAGACAGCCAGCAATTCAAGGAGAACATGCGGCTAAACATGTCACTCCCGGTCTGATTGGGGAGGGGCCCAGAGAAAACAACAGAGTCCGACATTGTTTTTGCAAAGTTACACACCGATTTAATGTTAATTTTAGTGACCTCCGATTGGCGTAACCGAGTGTCATTACTGCCGACGTGAATTACAATCTTACCAAATTTACGCTTAGCCTTAGCCAGCAATTTCAAATTTCCTTCAATGTCGCCTGCTCTGGCCCCCGGAAGACAATTGACAATGGTTGCTGGTGTCGCTAACTTCACATTTCTCAAAACAGAGTCGCCAATAACCAGAGTTTGATCCTCGGCGAGTGTGTCGTCGAGTGGGGAAAAACGGTTAGAGATGTGCACGGGTTGACGGTGTACACGGGGCTTCTGTTTAGGGCTACGCTTCCTCCTCACAGTCACCCAGTCGGCCTGCTTTCCCGACTGCACGGGATCCGCCAGGGGGGAACTAACGGTGGCTAAGCCACCTTGGTCCGCACCGGCTACAGGGGCCTGGCTAGCTGTAGAATTTTCCACGGTGCGGAGCCGAGTCTCCAATTCGCCCAGCCTGGCCTCCAAAGCTACGAATAAGCTGCACTTATTACAAGTACCGTTACTGCTAAAGGAAGCCGTGGAACAACTAAACATTTCACAACCAGAGCAGAAAAGTGCGGGAGAGACAGGAGAAGCCGCCATGCTAAATCGGCTAAAAGCTAGTAGCTACGCAACCTAGTGGATTCCTAAAAACACGCAAAGTGAATAATGTGTAAATAATTTAGAGGTGATTCAGCAGAGGGAGTGCTTTAGTTAAGGCACCAGACAGGCCATGAAGCAGCACAAGTAACGCACGGCAACAGCGAACGCACGACAACGGTGCAAAAATAAAATAAAAATCCACTAGACAGGCTGTGGAGCAGCACAGGTAACGCACGACAACAGTGGTAGAAAATAAAATAAAAATCCACTAGACAGGCTGTGGAGCAGCACAGGTAACGCACGACAACGGCAGCAAAAAATAAAATAAAAATCCACTAGACAGGCTGTGGAGCAGCACAGGTAACGCACGACAACAGTGGTAAAAAATAAAATAAAAATCCACTAGACAGGCTGCGGAGCAGCACAGGTAACGCACGACAACGGTGGTAAAAAAAATAAAAAAAATAAAATAAAAATCCACTAGACAGGCTGTGGAGCAGCACAGGTAACGCACGACAACGGCAGCAAAAAATAAAATAAAAATCCACTAGACAGGCTGCGGAGCAGCACAGGCAACGCACGACAACGGTGGCAAAAAACAAAATAAAAATCCACTAGACAGGCTGTGGAGCAGCACAGGCAACGCACGACAACGGTGGCAAAAAACAAAATAAAAATCCACTAGACAGGCTGTGGAGCAGCACAGGCAACGCACGACAACGGTGGTAAAAAATAAAATAAAAATCCACTAGACAGGCTGTGGAGCAGCACAGGTAACGCACGACAACAGTGGTAAAAAATAAAATAAAAATCCACTAGACAGGCTGCGGAGCAGCACAGGTAACGCACGACAACGGTGGTAAAAAAAATAAAAAAAATAAAATAAAAATCCACTAGACAGGCTGTGGAGCAGCACAGGTAACGCACGACAACGGCAGCAAAAAATAAAATAAAAATCCACTAGACAGGCTGCGGAGCAGCACAGGCAACGCACGACAACGGTGGCAAAAAACAAAATAAAAATCCACTAGACAGGCTGTGGAGCAGCACAGGCAACGCACGACAACGGTGGTAAAAAACAAAATAAAAATCCACTAGACAGGCTGTGGAGCAGCACAGGCAACGCACGACAACGGTGGTAAAAAATAAAATAAAAATCCACTAGACAGGCTGTGGAGCAGCACAGGCAACGCACAACAACGGTGGCAAAAAACAAAATAAAAATCCACTAGACAGACTGTGGAGCAGCACAGGTAACGCACGACAACAGTGGTAAAAAATAAAATAAAAATCCACTAGACAGGCTGCGGAGCAGCACAGGTAACGCACGACAACGGTGGTAAAAAATAAAATAAAAATCCACTAGACAGACTGTGGAGCAGCACAGGTAACGCACGACAACAGTGGTAAAAAATAAAATAAAAATCCACTAGACAGGCTGCGGAGCAGCACAGGTAACGCACGACAACAGTGGTAAAAAATAAAATAAAAATCCACTGGACAGGCTGTGGAGCAGCACAGGTAACGCACGACAACAGTGGTAAAAAATAAAATAAAAATCCACTGGACAGGCTGTGGAGTAGCACAGGTAACGCACGACAACAGTGGTAAAAAATAAAATAAAAATCCACAGAACAGGCTGTGGAGCAGCACAGGTAACGCACGACAACAGTGCTAAAAAATAAAATAAAAATCCACTGGACAGGCTGTGGCGCAGCACAGGTAACACACGACAACAGTGCTAAAAAATAAAATAAAAATCCACTGGACAGGCTGTGGAGCAGCACAGGTAACACACGACAACAGTGCTAAAAAATAAAATAAAAATCCACTGGACAGGCTGTGGAGCAGCACAGGTAACACACGACAACAGTGCTAAAATAAAATAAAAATCCACTAGGCAGGCTGTGGAGCAGCACAGGTAACGCACGACAACAGCGCTAAAATAAAATAAAAATCCACTGGACAGGCTGTGGAGCAGCACAGGTAACACACGACAACAGTGCTAAAATAAAATAAAAATCCACTAGGCAGGCTGTGGAGCAGCACAGGTAACGCACGACAACAGCGCTAAAATAAAATAAAAATCCACTAGGCAGGCTGTGGAGCAGCACGACAACAGTGCTAAAAAATAAAATAAAAACGAAAGCGTTAGCAAGCTAGTTAGCTTGCCAACGCTGATGAAAGTTAGCTGATAAAAGTGCTCCGTCGCGATGTTTCGACCGTTAGGTCTTCTTTAGGCGTTGGAGCACGGTGAAAAAGTAAAAAAAAAAAAAAAAAAAAAAAAAAAAAAAGTAAAAAAGTATTGAAAAAGACTGTTAATTTAAAGAACTCAAACAGCTCAGTTCAAACAGCTAACAGATACAGCAGAACACCATTTAGAACATACCATTTCATGGAGGCAGTTCTTACTCGCTATGGATTCAGACACCACCACAATTCTGTTACTTTTAGATCTTAGTGCTGCATTCGACACTGTGGATTATCGTATACTACTCGACAGCTTGGACAATCACTTTGGGATTGTATGGTTGACGTCCTACCTGACCAGTCGCTCTCACTGTATCCTGTACAATAACATCACCTCAAACGCTGTTCCGATGAAATGCAAGGTTCCACAGGGATCGGTCTTGGGCCCCCTGCTTTTCTGTCTTTATATAGCACCCCTTGGGCATATACTGTGAGGTTATGGGATTACTTTCCACTGCTATGCCAATGATACTCAGTTGTACATGCCGATAACTGCTGGTAATCTCAAATACATCAAGAATTTAGAGGATTGCCTTGCTTCAGTGAAAAGCTGGATGTCTACCAATTTCTTACTTTTAAATTTGGAGAAGACTGAAATGATGGTTCTTGGTCCAATCAGACATCAGCATCAGTTTGACCAGTTAACACTTAACGTAGACTCATGCATCATACATCACTCTGACAAAGTGAGGAACCTTAGGTGATTTTTGGTCCCGCATTGTCCTTTGACCTACACAGAGAAATCATGAGGACTGCTTTCTTCCAATTGCAAAACAGTGAAAATTCATCACATCCCATCTATGGTTAATGCAGAGACTCTGATCCACACATTTCTCTCTTCTAGTCTGGACTACTGCAATGTCCTGTTGTCTGGTTTACCGCAGTCCAGCATTAGGGGTCTCCAATTGGTTCAAAATGCTGCTGCCAGAATTTTGACTAGAAGCATTTAAAGTTTGACCACATTACACAGATTTTGGCCTCCCCGCATTGGCTTCCTGTCTCTGTGAGGTCTGATTTTAAGGTTCTGCTGTTAATTTATGCTAATCTGGAAATTATTCATGGATTAGGGCCTCCTTATTTAGCTGACCTAATTAAACCCTACATACCGGCCTGTGCGCTGCGTTTTCAGGGTGCAGGACTACTTTGTGTCCCTAAGGTAAAAAAAAAAAAAAAAAGTCAGCAGGCCATGGAGCCTTGTCTTATCATGCCTCTGTTTTGTGGAATGATCCCCCTGTAGAGATAAAACAATCAGATTCCGTTGAGTCATTCAAGTCCAGACTAGATGTATCTGTTCTCCGTCTTGTATGGATAGTTTTCCAGTGTAGTATGGAACTATGTTTCCTCTCCTTTTAATTCATATTATTAGCAATGGAACAGGTCTCTGCCTCACTTCGTATAAATTCTGGGTCTGTCAGTGAAATACAGGGCTAGCTGCAGGAGGCCACTTCAGGCCACTCTTTGCTTCCCTATTGATTTACTGCTGGTGAATTAATGCCTATTAGTTATTTCCAGACGACCGATTCTGCTGTTTTTCTCTCTGAGGCACTGACAACACCAATGACGGGTCCTGGCCCTGCACCCCAGGGTGCCAGACTGACCTCAGGATGCCATGCTTGTTGCACCACTGACTGGAGGTCCTGCTCTGTAGCCCACCGGTGCTGGACATGGACACCTGTGTATTAGAGACCTAAGATGGAGTTTATTTTCAATTAAGTACTGTTTTGTTGCTTTTCTGTTTGTAATGAAACTCTTGTACAATCTGTAAAAACCTTGTACCTGTTACAATGGCCTAAGCAGTGGGTCACCCCTCTGGGTCTGGTCTGCTTGAGGTTTCTTCCTTATTATCACCAGACGTTTTTCCTTACCATGGTCACCAGTGTACTTGCTCAGGGGGGGTTGGTAGGGTTAGACCTTACGGGTGATTCTTTAACTACGGGCACTATTGGCCTTGTAAATGTAATTTCCACCACACCATTGCCTTACAATATAAAGCGCCTTGGGGCAACTGTTTGTTGTGATTTGGCGCTATATACATGTGCTCTGATGTCACTGTTTATCTCCATAGAAACTACCCAAACAATCTTTCATACAAACTGTTTAGGGACATTACAGTGTTGTGGTGGAAATTACGGCAATAGTGTGGGACAACTACATTTTGTTTAAAAAAAATCATAACAGTTGTATGACATTGAATACCCCAATTATGTTTTGATTATTTTACTTATATTTTATTCAGAGATATTTTAAAACATTAGAAAAAATGTTTCTTTACCATTCATTTTTATCATTGAAGATCAAAAGTCTGGGTGTGGGACAAGCACAAAACGGCAATATTTGCATATAATGATGCTGAAAAAAGGTGAAAAAGTCATCATAGACTACTAGAACAAATTTCTTAACACACTTTCATTGTAAAGATAACTATAAAAGTGTGAAATTTCCCCTTTTTTCTGTTTTTCATACAATATGATCAAAGGACATAAGTGCCCGTAGTCTAAGAATCACCCTTACACATGTTAAGTGCCTTGAGGCAGCTTTGTTGTGATTTCGTGCTATACAAATAAAATAAATTTCAACCCCCCCTCACCAGGCTGTCCTAATTTTCTTCAGGAGCATATCAGAAAAGATTGTTTCAGTTCTTGTTTTTGCTGTCAGTGCCATCTTTTTTGTTCTCCACACAGCATGACAAAGTGGGTCTGCTTAGCATGGCCAACTCCGGGCCAAACACCAACGGCTCACAGTTCTTCATCACGACTGTCCCCACACCACACTTGGACGACAAACATGTGGTCTTTGGACAAGTGCTGAAAGGTATGGGGGTGGTAAAAATGCTGGAGGACATCGAGACTAAAGACGACACCCCAGTTAAGGTGAATGAATATCTCTTGTAGTGCATTTAAATCAGTCAGTAATACACAAAAAGTGTAGTCCTGCGTAGTGGTTTTTATTTAAAACGGGCGCATTTCAGAAATGGTGACTGTAAACAAAACATGAGTGAAGGAAGCCTCCAAGACAAGAAATTTCAGTTGGTTTGTCAAAGCTAGACTCAAATCTGGGATTAGTCTGTTTTTATTTAAAAAAAGTAAAATTCAACACATACAGAGGCTCATAACTCCTTCAGCGCTGTAAGGACCTTTGTGAGCTCGGCTGAGGGGTTTAAATCCACACAACAGCACATTTTCCTTTGTTAACCTCATGATTTACTTGTTCAGTCTTTGGAGTCTTCATTTTCAAAATCTTATCTAATTGAACACAAATTGAAGAAAAACCTGCATGGAAATACAAACATTTCACTGTGCATTTCGTTTAAATACTGCATCATTAAAAGAACAAATTTGGAGGTGCAAATTATCTAGCTTTTGGTTTATTTGATCTGTTAAATTATTTCATGGTCACATGGATTGATGTGAAATGCTGAGTTGAAAAGAGATTTGGGAATTTTGTCCACTAGGTGGCAGTACAAAGTAAGCGAACAGAGTGCACGGTTTGTGGAAATTATTAAAAATAAGGGGTGGGGTGGGAGTTCAAACACTACAATTCTACAAGTCTTAACTTTTAAATATACATGAACTGTGTGTTCCATGTTGGAGCCCATTCATGGAAAAGTGAAACTGTCTCTGCAGCCGTGCGTCATAGCAGAATGCGGCGAGCACAAGGACGGAGACAGTTGGGCCGCTGCACCTAACGACGGGTCAGGGGACACCCATCCAGACTTCCCTGAAGACTCAGATATCGACTTTAAAGATGTAAGTATCGGTGAGGGATTCTTCCTCCATGGAGGTCGAACTGCTGTGGGATCTTAACAGGAAAAATGTTTGTCTTATGGAGAGTCTGGAGAGAACATGAATACCAGTTTTAGTATCACAGTCTGGGGAGTGTTTAACCTCGTGGCAGCAGAAACCCCTAACTCCTGGATTGTTTTATACAAACTACTTGTTCAGTTTGTTCGAAATGTGTGCAATCAGATTGTTGCTGGGTACAAAGTTTTCCTTCAGTGTAACAGTTTAAGCTAAATTGTCACCATAATCGGATAGTAAATAAACATAAAATTCAATGTTAATTTTTGTGTGTCTTTTCACGCTGTCAAAAAGGAAAGTGTGCAGTTGGATTTTAACCTGTACTTTTTTTTTTTTTTTAGGTTGACAAAATTTTAGCTGTAGCTGAGGACTTGAAGAATATCGGAAACAACTTTTTTAAAAATCAAGACTGGAAATCAGCGATCAAGAAATACAGCAAAGCTCTCAGGTAATGCAGCGCTGAAACTTGGAGAGGGAGTTTGCTTGTATGGAACAGACAACACGACAGTGACTACTGTTGTAGTAACTAACATACAGTAATGAATCTTAGCCTTAACCTTTGGAGCTGTTCACCTAACATTTGTTTGAGGGTGGTGACAGGGTGTCGACAGGGTGTCGAGTTCAAACAGCTCAGTAGCACTTAAGGACTAATTTGCTCCGAGTGGGTTTGTGTCATTGATCATAATTCACTTTGATTTGTATCACCGACAGTCAGCTGGATTTTTCAGATACCTGGAGGTGGGAGGAGAGGACCTGGAGGAGGAGGTGCAGAAGAAACTGGAGCCCACGGCCCTCAGCTGCTTTCTCAACACTGCTGCATGCAAACTGAAGATGCAACTCTGGCAGGAAGCTCTGGACAGCTGCAACGAGGTCACATAACTTACAACAACAACCCCCCCCCCACACACACACACCAACACCAACTCTTTTAAAGACAGGCATTTAGTGTGTATACATAGCGTGCACTTCCCTCAAGTATACCAAAATATATTTGAGATCTTTTTAGTTTTAGTAGGATGGAAAGTCCTCAAGATTGCAGATGTTTGTTCAGAAAAAGAATAATCAGAACAAATTAAGGGACCCAAAAATAGACCTGTCCCTTTCATAGATAGAGGAAAAATAGTTGGGAACCACTGGTCAACTTTAATAGTCACCTCAATTTGAAGTGATTTATGTTATGATTGTGAGCTGTATAAATATGCCTCACGTCCCAGAATGGGTCTGTCTGCGGGAACCGATGAATTGTGAAGCCCTCTACTGCTCCCATTCTGTGAAACATCTGAAAATGATTTTGCCACAGATATATCTGCATCTTAAGCTGGATTCTCACCTCAGAGCTCCATATTTAACTTGTAAAGAAAACTGCAAAACTATTTGACAATTTAAACACTGATTGATGTGTTGTGATTTACAGGCTCTCGACTTGGACCAGACCAACACGAAGGCACTATTCCGGAAGGCTCAGGCTTGGCAGGGTTTAAAGGAATATAGCAAAGCCATGGTAACGTTGAATAAAATTTGTTTATGAAAAAGTAGCTCAAATGAAGGTGTGTGAGTGCTGACTGCTGGAGTATCTTGTTTTCATTCTTTAGCAATAAAAGCCTTTAAAAGCCAATAAAAGTCTATTCAAACTTTGAGAAACTTTCATTGTTATCCGTATCTCATTTTGACAGACTGATTTGAAGAAAGCTCAAGAAGTAGCTCCAGAAGACAAAGGTAAGACATTTTTCTCTTTTGTTTGGTCTCTATCCCCCAACTCTTATGCCACCGCGTTCACACCAGGCGTGACCAGACGCCACAAATTCGCGTTGGTCACATGGTGACGGATGCGCCACCATCGCCCGTTGTGTTGCTCTGCTTTTGTTGCGAAAATTCGCCCTAGTGCGTCATCAAATAGGAGGAGCTTCCATTCCGCTCAGCAGCTCCGGTTGTCAGTCAAGTTAACATGATGGACCTTGATCACATGGAGCGAGTTGTTGTGGAAAGCTGACAAACGTCATGACTACGTTCCCAATTCGAGGAGTATCATTATTTGCTGTAGGAGCTGCGTCTGGATGACGGCCGTTTTCAGCGGTCAGGGCAACGTGAAATGACGCGACGCAATATCACGCCACAAACGTGCCAATCGCTCAAAATCGCTTCACTCGCGTCGCTTCATTCGCATCCGTCGCGCTGCGTGGCTTGGCGCCACAACGCCTCCTTCCATAGGGATTACATGGCAACCTGTCGCTCACGTCGTGCCCGGTGTGAATGCGGCTTTATGATTTATTAAAACACTAACACACAACAAAAGCTGCTCCTTTGTTTATTGCAATATGCAAGGTTCCTTCAATGGAACAATCAGTTAAACCAGCAGTGCTCAGTCCTGTTGTTGAGGACACACAGCGCCTCTTACTGGGACATTTACACCAAAATAAAAACTTGCAGATTTCAAAAACTTTCTTCTCTCTGGAATCAGAGGGGAAAAAAAAAAAGAACAAGAACTAGTCCTGAATTCTGAGCATTACATACAGAAAGTTGAAACATTTTGTTCACAGTAAGTGTATAATTTAATGTCAGGTGTAGGGCTGAAATGTTTACTGAAGGTGTGAATTCATTTTTATATCACAACATACTTAATTTTTATGTCTAAACAAGAAAACAGAGTGAGGTTATTCATCATGTACCAGAGCAGTTTGACCGTGACATCAGATACATCACTATCTGTACAGGCTTTTCTGCATATTCTATACTTTTGATTCTTCAGGGTGAACAGTGCTGATTAATAATTTTTACATCATGAGGGTGATAAACAGATTTAAAAATATCTAAACTAACCCACTTTTCTTTTGACAGTCATCAGCAATGAGATGAAGAGAGTCCAACTTAAAATTCAGGAAGAGAAGGAGAAAGAGAAGAAAATCTATGCCAAAATGTTTGCATGAACCTCTCGTCATCTCTGCTGGAGTATTTGTTTTTTTTTTTTTCTCCTTTTTTCCTCCGAGATACAGACCATGTGAGCAGGTAACCTCTCACTTGGTTTCTCATGAATTACTGTTATGTCTGCACTCTGGAACTGTAACATGAGTTTGATTTCTTGCTCTGAACTTTCACTGTGCAGCAGCTCAGTCAGAAGGGGGGGGGGGGGGGGGGGGGGGGGGGGGGGGGGGGGGGGGGGGGGGGGGGGGGGGGGGGGGGGGAAATATTGTATGAGGCATTACTTCATGTGCTACACATTTGATGTAGTACCCTGCCAACACAACAGTATTTATATCTTTACAGTTGTCAGTAAATTGAAACAGATATGAGGTTTTTTTTCTTTGAACTGATCCTATGATGTAATGACATTATGTACAACCCTGCGCAGACCTGTTATAATAAACTTTGCAATATACAGTAGTGGTCATAAATTTACATACACACATGGAGTTGACTGTCACAGCAGTAGTGTGCTTTCGGTGACTTCCTTAAACTCTGGGTTCTCCACAGGATTTTTAATGAACAGGTGTACAGTACCTGGAAAGTATTTATAATGCTTCACTTTTTCCACATTTTGTTATGATAGAGCCTCATTCCAAAATGGATGAAACTCATTTTTTCCTCAATTCTGCACAATACCCCATAATGACAATGTGAAAAAAGTTTTATTTAAAACTAAGAAATCACATGTACATAAGTATTCCCAGCCTTTGCCATGAAACTCAAAATTGACCTCAGGTGCATCCTGTTTCCACTGATCATCCTTGAGATGTTTCTACATTTTAAGTGGAGTCCACCTGGGGTACATTCAGCTGATTGGACATGATTTAGAAAGACACACACCTGTCTACATATAAGGTCCCACAGTTGACAGTGCATGTCAGAACACAAACCAAGCATGAAGTCAAAGGAATTGTATGTCGACCCCAAGACAAGATTGTGTTGAGGCACAAATCTGGGGAAGGGTACAGAAACATTGCTGCTGCTTTGAAGGTCCCAGTGAGCACAGTGGCCTCCATCATCCATAAATGTAAGAAGTTCAGATCCACCAGGACTCTTCCAAAGCTAAACTGAGCGATCGGGGGAGAAGTGCCTTAGTCAGGGAGGTGACCAAGAACCTGATGGTCACTCTGTCAGAGCTCCAGCATTCCTCTGTGGAGAGAAAACCTTCCAGAAGAACAACCATCTCTGCAGCGATCCACCAATCAGGTGGCCAGATGGAAGCCACTCCTTAGTAGGGCTGAAACGATTAGTCGAGTAACTCGAATAATTTGGTTCCAAAAAAAGTTTGAGGAAAATTCTGTGCCTCGAAGCTCCATTTAACATTGTAGTACATATGCCAGGCCTGTGTGTGGCACTGTAACCCCCCCCCCCCCCCCCCCCCGCAAAAATACAGAAGACTAGAACATGTGCATAAGCCTTGTAAGAGCTAATGAAAATAGCACCAGAAGCTGCAACTTTTCGAATGCTGACTTACTGTGCATTTAAAGTGAAGCAGTGCGTTTGTGTATTTTTAAAAAATACATGGTTTGGTCTGCTGGCTACTCTGCTGTACGTGTAATTTAAGTCAATCAAGTTGATTCAAAAACCGCCTTTATTCGGATTGGATTAGAGTTTTCTTTGACAGGGTGCAGAGTGGATTTATCAATGTGGCTTTTGTGGAAAAGCTGCACCCCAGAGTCCAGTTTTTCTACAGGCTGTGCTCACGTTCATGTGCAGCCTGACTGACTGACGACCAACTGACTGTGCTTACAGTTTGGTGTCAGGGGAGTGCTGAGTTCCTGACACCGGGAAAGATCCAAAACTTGTAAAGAAGTGAAAAAAAATTACCCAGGAAAAGAGAAACGAATACACTAAATTTGACAATCTGTGTGATGTTGCAGTGACACTGTGCCATTGCTTAGGGAGAGCACTGGACTACTGAAGTTTAAAAATGCAAAAGTACTTTTCGTCCGATTACTCGATTAAATAATTGTTGGAATACTTTATCTCAAAAATATTCTATAGCTGCAGCCCTACTCCTTAGTAAAAGGCAGATGGCAGCCTACCTGAAGTTTGCTAAAAGGGACCTGAAGGACTCTCAGACCATGAGAAACAAAATTTTCTGGTCTGATGAGACAAAGACTGAACTATTTAGCGTGAATTCCAGGCATCATGTTTGGAGAAAACCAAGCACCATCCCTACAGTGAAGCGTGGTGGCAGCATCATGCTGTAGGGATGTTTTTCAGCGGCAGGAACTAGGAGTCTAGTCAGGATTGAGGGAAAGATGAATACAGCAATGTACAGAGACATCCTGGATGAAAACCTGCTCCAGAGCGCTCTTGACCTCAGACTGGGGCTACTGTTCATCTTTCAGCAGGACAATGACCCTAAACACATAGCCAAGATATCAAAGGAATGGCTTCAGGGAAACTGTGAATGTTCTTGAGTGGCCCAGCCAGAACCCAGAGCTGAATCGGATATAAAAACTCTAGAGAGATCTGAAAATGACTGTGTATGGACACTCCCCATCCAACCCGATGGAGCTTGAGAGATGCTGCAAAGAGGAATGGCCCAAACTGCCCAAAGACAGGTGATAGGTTGTTAAGAGTAGAAATTTGAGGGGGAAAAATGAATTTACTCCCTTTTGGAATAAGGCTGTTACATAAAATGTGATAAAAGTTAAGTGTTGTGAATAGTTTCCGGATGCATGGTAAATAACTGCGAGCATGAAGTGTTTAATATTATGACGGAATCATTCTGGAAAACTTTACCATGGAGAGAGAAGAAAACACATCCATCATAGAATGAGTTCATTCAGTAGATATACTACTATCCCCCAGTAAATTTGCACTCATGCACTGATCTGCATGCATATTGAAAAGGGGGAAAAAACTGAGAGCATCAAGTACCATAACGGCACAGGCAGTGAACTGGGTGGCCACTGTTGCTGGCAGGGCATCACACCCTGTTGTGGATTGGTAAGGAGAACCCTGAAACTGTTGTTCTCCTGAAGCAGAATGGTTGTACAACAAACACTTTTGGTGGGGTGACAACCAACAATTTGGTGCACGTTATTTAAGCGTTCCTGGAATCAAGACATGGTCAGAAGTATACATACAGCACACCTACAACATGGCTGAATGTCCATTAGGGTAGTCTGTCACTGGGCTGCGACTGCTGGCAGCAAATTGCAAAAACGGCATGCCTGAACTATTTGTTCCATTACAGAAGATTTCATAGGAAATGTCATCTTTGCAGCACATACACATGAAAGTCAAGTACTTATGATTTAAAAGGCACAAGTCCATTTAGTCTCAATTGTCTTTTTTTAAATAGCCTTAATATGAGGCAAAAACCAACATTTTAAAGATGGTTTTGTTTTTTTTTTATTTGGGCTTCACAATTTAAGCGGGTGATCTGATCCCTTACCTTCGGCAGTTAAATATTTTGAACGCACCAAACTGCAGCTATATAAAAATCTTATTTCATACATTTGCCAAAACTTAAAACAACATGATATCATACCTTGGCCCTGGTGAGGAGATAAAGAAAGAAAAACAAAATCACATTCCATTATAGGCTGGTCCACCACCACCTTCAGGCACAACCCAGTTGATATTTTGGCTTGGATCCTTGATATCACAGGTCTTACAGTGGACACAATTCTGAGCGTTGATTTGTAATCTCATCCCATCTCCTGTTTCCAAGGGAACATACTCATACACACCTAGGAGAGAAAGTAACGAGGAAATATTAAACTCACCCTGAAATAAAAGAAACCTAAAAGTTGCTGGTCTATAGGTTCAAATACACCTGGTCTAAAACCCTCCAAACTCAGTTTTGCCAGCCGACAAATAATGTGTTCAGTTAGTATGCAGTCTACTTTATTTCCATATAATATGTAGTTAGTATGCCAGAAAGGGCATCCTCTGTAAAAGTAAACCAAGCCCCCCCCCCCCCCCCCCTCCCCCCAAAAAACAACAACATGCAAATACATCTGGGATCTACTGTGGCAAACCAGAGTGGGGAAAAAAAGCTGAAGGAACTTAATTTTTAAAGTTAAAACATTTATTTCACTTTAAATTTACTGTCTGATTTGCAGTGGTTCACCGTGTTACATAATACACACACTTAAACAGCACTGAAGATTCCAGAAATGGATGGAGATTTATTTCACTTTAAATTTACTGTCAGATTTGCAGCGGTTCACCGTGTTACATAATACACACACTTGAACAGCACTGAAGATTCCAGAAATGGATGGAATTACTTGAGAGAGCTTCTGGGTTGGTAAGGTTAGACCTTGTGTGAAAAGCCTTGAGGCAACTTTGTTGTGATTTGGCACTATATAAATGAAAATAAAATGAAACTGAATGGTGTAATCTGTGAACCCTTGGCTGTATTTAAGATTCTAATTGAATGACGAGTGTTTTATTGCATTTAACAGTGGGGGTGGGGGTGGGGGGTTAAGACAAGACTTCTGTGGCAAAACTTTGGATATCACAAGGGTGGTTAATCCTTTGGTGTTATGGAACCACAAGCAATTGTACAATCTAACAAGATCAAAACATAAGAAGCTCAGGGACATACAAACTTTACATCACTGAAAGAGAACCAAAACAACATCTAGTATCATATTTTCCAGAGAATAATTCACTTTTTGTTTTTGAAGTAGTCTGGGAGGTCCTGCAATTTGTACATTAATTGAGAGAGTGGGGAAGTGACGAGTTAAAAAAAAAAAAAAAAAAACTGGTCATGTGACTCCTTGTGCCATCTTGATAGTGTTTGCTGTTAATCTGTCTGCATGGAAATCCAGCTATTTTATTTATTTATTTGTTGAAAATGCCGGGTTGCTGTGCATTTTGAGGCACAAATAGACAGCAAGGGCTTCAAGATATGCAGATTCCCTTCAGATCCAAACAGAAGAAACATTTGAGAAAATAAAGTCAGCTGTGTTTTTAGAGTTAAATTTATTGTTCATTTAATTATGTTTTTATTTATTTTGATAGCACCTGTGGCTTCAGGTTTTTAGGAGTGATGTGAGGATGTGTTGCTGTATGTGGTTAAATGATTTTAAAGAAAATGCTGAAAACATAAAAGGTTCATTCAGTAGTTCAGCGCAGTTGGAACCAAAATGGCACCATGTTTTGAGTTGACCCCACTCTCTCAATTTAAGCACTCTACAGACTATGTAACATTTCCACAGAGAATGCAATGACCAGAATAATTTTCCCAGTTTATTGAAATTCTGGATTTCAGAAGTTTGGTAGTGGTTTGAAAGCACGACGCCATGTTTGTTCACTGTTTGTGTGACCAAGGGAGAAAGAGAAAGAGAGAGATTGCGCTCCTGTGCTGGTCTTTTCTCAGCTAGTGCTAGAGATTTGTTCAATCAGAAAGCCAGAATGATCCATCAGACAGCCACAGCAATAATTAAAAAACAAGCAGAGCACAAACTGGGAAGCAAAGGTGCAGGCAGTTCTCTATCTCTGCTCAAAGTTTTGAAAATGCAGAAAACCTTCTGTCGCAATTTGCAGACATCAGCTGACAAGGAACTCATTTTGCAGATGCAGAAATGACTTTTGTCAGACAAAAATAAACAAACTGAAAGCAGATTGTTCACAGTGTGACTGTTGCTTGTACAAAGCTAACCACTGTCACAGAACACTGACTTTCTTGCACAAGACTCTTTCACAATAAGAGCACAGCTCAAATGGATGATGTCATCACAAGAAGAGACAGAAAAAAACATGGTGAAATTTTTTTTTTTGCTTTTTACAAAAAAAAAAAAAAAGAAAACTGGGCCTGGTGTTTAACCAACTTTCTCCAAATGAATGGAGATCACAAGTTAGGAATTGGAGGCATCAGACTGAAATGTGACACTGTGCACCTTCTAGAGACTGCCCCATTACTATGACCTGGAAAGCCAAACAGGTCACCATCAATCCAAAATCCACATAAAAAAGTTAAAAGTTGTGTTGATCACTAGGACAAAAACAAAGCCATTTTAATCAGCCCCATTTAACCCCTCGTTATGCGCAGTCATAATTTTGAAGCTGGAATCATGAATTTCAATGCTGTTTCAAACATTCTTCTTGGTGTATGTAAACCAGTAAACCACTAGACCATCACCAGGGGAGGTGATGGTCTAGTGGTTAAGCATTGAGCTTGAGACCAGAGGATCCTTGGTTCAAATCCCAGCCTGACCTGAAAATCACCAAGGGCCCTTGGGCAAGGTCCTTAATCCCCTAGTTGCTCCCAGTGCGTAGTGAGCGCCTTTTATGTTAGCAGCCTGAGATTGGGGTGAATGTGAGGCATTATTGTAAAGCGCTTTGAGTGTGTGATGCAGATGGAAAAGCGCTATTTAAATGCAGTCCATTTACCATTTAACCACTGCAAATCTGCACCTAATTATCTTCATTATCAATTAATCAGTTGATTATTTTCTGGATGAATCTATTAATGAATCAGTGTTTCACAAAACCCAATATGACGTCCTCAAATATTCTGTTTTGCCCAAAACCCAAAGATACTGATTTCACCAGCAAAAGGAATTAAGAAACCAGAAAATATTCATATTAATCAATCAGCAAAATAGTTCATGATTAATCTAATAACTGATTAATCGTGGCAGCTCTACTTAACTGTAAACCGAATGAAACTGAATACGTGCAGCAGTGGAAAATTGAGGTTGAAGGTTTTTGTCCAAAGTGTATGCAAACTTATGTAAATGTTCTTTATCAACTCTGCCAGTTACTCCTGTACAGTGTAACAAGTAAACATAAGTGGCACTGCTTACAGCAGTATTGTTTGTGTGTGTATGTGTGTGTGTGGGGGGGGTGCTGTATGGCATCTCGACAGCTGCCTCACCACCAATTACACACTTATGCCACTAAGTGTTGTTACACCCGTGAGTCATTATAAAAATGATTAACCTCACTAACCTAAAACGTGCCGCTGTCAGATGTTTCCACTCTAATTGTGTTCTGTGGTTTTCCAACCGGCTCTGCGGCGACTCGCCTTTATGAAGCACAGAGAGCCCAGCTGCCTGTCTGCTTTCAACATCTGAGCTTCCATTAAAGGGAGCCACTCGGAAAACTTAATCAAGTTTCCACAAAGTTGGCAGACTATTGTATTTATAGGTTCTTAATCACACCTGTGACACTGCAAATGAGCCAGCTGACACTGCAGGAATAAGAAGAATCATCGCACTCTGCAAACCATCCTAGAATTCATGAAAGTGTTACAGCATTTCAATCATCTTACAATCAAAGGGTGGTGATTGTTTTTCCTTTCTGTGCTGTTCATTATTGAATAAAAAGAGATTAATAGCCTCACCGTTAGCATTAATTTATATTTCAGGACATCAGAGACAGCAAACAGACTAATTTAGAAATTGTGTGTGAAAAACATTGGTGAAAGTGTTACATCACCTTTCCACTACACATCCTAAAAAAAGAAAAAGAAAAAAACAAACAAACAAAAAAACAATGGAGGAGCGGCTCCTGTGAAGCCAAGTTGTCGTTACCTGCAGGGCAGAAACGTTGCTCGGGCCCGTCGTATATCGCCAAATTCTGATCCACAGGAACACTGTCGTCCTTTAAGGTCAGGTGGGGTGGCTGGTCCCCCTCGTGGTTGGTGCCACTCAAGGCCACAGAGGACAGCAGGTCAAAGCTTAGCTTGCCGTCAGGTTTGGGATATTCAATTGGTGTACACTCTTTAGCCGGTTTCAGCTGGTTTGAATCAAGTCCTGCCAAAGATCAGGACAGAGAGTTACACAATATTGACTCAGTGGAATCAATTTTCAAATACAGTTGTGCTAAAAGTTTACATACCCTGGCAGAATTTTTGCGTTTTTGGCCATTTTTCAGAGAATATGAATGACAACACAAAAATGTTTTTTTTCCCCACTCATGGCTAGTGGTTGGGTGAAGCCATTTATTGTCAAACAACCGTGTTTCCTCTTTATAAATCAAAATAAGAAAACTACCCAAATGAACCTGATCAAAAGTTTACATACCCCTGTTCTTAATACTGTGTATTGCCCCCTTTAACATCAATGACAGCTTGGAGTCTTTTGTGGTAGTTGTGGACAAGGCTCTCTGATGGTGAAGCTGCCACTGAATATGTCTTGGACTTTATTTACATCAATTACAAAGAAATACAAACAATATGGCACTCTATGGTAAATCTGCATGGAGTAGACAATTCTCAAAAACTGAGTGAATGTGCAAGAAGTACAAGAGTGAGGAAAGCCACCAAGACACCCAGAAGAAGTTATAGGCTTACCTGGCTGTGATTGGAGAAATTATGCACAGTACAAGCTTTGCATTTTGTATACCCAGTTATCCATCTTCATGATGAAGTGGTATAGAGGAGGATTTTCTTAAAAAGAAGACCTGCAAGTTTAGCTACATTTGCCAGAAGGTACAGTAGTGTTCAGAATAATAGTAGTGCTATGTGACTAAAAAGATTAATCCAGGTTTTGAGTATATTTCTTATTGTTACATGGGAAACAAGGTACCAGTAGATTCAGTAGATTCTCACAAATCCAACAACACCAAGCATTCATGATATGCACACTCTTAAGGCAATGAAATTGGCTATTAGTAAAAAAAAAAAAAAGTAGAAAAAAAGTGTTCACAATAGTAGCATCTGCTGTTGATGCTACAAACTCAAAACTATTATGTTCAAACTGCTTTTTTTTTTTTAGCAATCCTGTGAATCACTAAACTAGTATTTAGTTGTATAACCACAGTTTTTCATGATTTCATCACATCTGCGAGGCATGGAGTCAACCAACTTGTGGCATCTTTCAGCTGTTATTCTACTCCAAGATTGTTTAACAACATTCCACAATTCATTCACATTTCTTGGTTTTGCTTCAGAAACAGCTTTTTTGATGTCACCCCACAAGTTCTCAATTGGATTTAGGTCCGGGGATTGAGCAGACCACTGCACAACATTAATTTTGTTGGTTTGGAACCAAGATTTTGCTCGTTTACTAGTGTGCTTGGGGTCATTGTCTTGTTGAAACACCCATTTCAAGGGCATGTCCTCTTCAGCATAAGGCAACATGACCTCTTCAAGTATTCTGACATATCCAAACTGATCCATGATACCTGGTATGCGATATATAGGCCCAACACCATAGTAGGAGAAACATGCCCATATCATGATGCTTGCACCACCATGCATCACTGTCTTCACTGTGAACTGTGGCTTGAATTCAGAGTTTGGGGGTCATCTCACAAACTGTCTGCGGCCCTTGGACCCAAAAAGAACAATTTTACTCTCATCAGTCCACAAAATATTCCTCCATTTCTCTTTAAGCCAGTTGATGTGTTCTTTGGCAAATTGTAACCTCTTCTGCACATGTCTTTTAACAGAGGGACTATGTGGGGGATTCTTGCAAATAAATTAGCTTCACACAGGCGTCTTCTAACTGTCACAGCACTTACAGGTAACTCCAGACTGTCTTTGAGCATCCTGGAGCTGATCAATGGGTGAGCCTTTGCCATTCTGGTTATTCTTCTATCCATTTTGGTGGTTTTCTTCCATGCGTATCTGTTTTGTGTCCATTTTAAAGCATTGGAGGTCATTGTAGATGAACAGCCTATAATTTTTCCCCTCTCCAATCAACTTTTTAATCAAACTATGCTGTTCTTCTGAACAATGCCTTGAACATCCCATTTTCCCTCAGGCTGTCAAAGAGAAAAGCATGTTCAACAGGTGCTGGCTTCATCTTTAAATAGGGGACACCTGATTCACACCTGTTTGTTCCACAAAATTGACGAACTCACTGACTGAATGCCACACTACTATTATTGTGAACACCCCCTTTTCTACTTTTTTTTTTTTTACTAATAGCCCAATTTCATAGCCTTAAGAGTGTGCATATCATGAATGCTTGGTCTTGTTGGATTTGTGAGAATCTACTGAATCTATTGGTACCTTGTTTCCCATGTAACAATAAGAAATATACTCAAAACCACGATTAATATTTTTAGTCACATAGCACTACTATTATTCTGAACACTACTGTACATCTGAAATGCAAGCCTGGATTTGATCTGTTTTGGTGAAAGAAAATCATTCTCTGCTCTACTCCACGATGAAGCTAGGAGTAGTGATACAAAATGCAAAGCTTGTACTGTGCATCATTTCTCCAATCACAGCCACATAAACCCATAACTTCTCCTGGGTTGTCTGGGTGTCTTGGTGGCTTTCCTCACTCTTCTCCTTCTTGCACAGTCACTCAGTTTTTGAGAACTGTCTACTCCATGGAGATTTACCATAAAGTGCCGTACTGTTTGTATTTCTTTGTAATTAATATAAATAAAGTCCAAGACATATTCAGTGGCAGCTTTACCATCAGAGAACCTCGTCCAAAACTACCACAAAAGACTTGAAGCCGTCGTTGATGTTAAAGGGGCAATACACAGTATTAAGAACAGGGGCATGTAAACTTTGGATCAGGGTCATTTGGGTAGATTTAAAAAGAGGAAACAGTTTTCTGACAATAAATGGCTTCACCCAACCACTAACCATGAGTGAAAAAAAATGTTTTCGTGTTGTCATTCATATTCTCTTAAAAATGGCTAAAAAAGCAAAAATTCTGCCAGGGTATGTACATTTTTGAGCACAACTGTAAAAAGAAATCCTTGCCACAACTGCATTACTGAAAACCTACAGTCAGCAGCACAACTAAGTGGAGAAAATCTGTTTTGCTCCACTCAAAGGTTCACGCACAGACACTGATGCCCCCACCCCCCCACCCACAGTCCCTTTATTCAGAGAGTAGCGACATGATGAGCCAGAAAAAAAAAAGAGGTCACCTGACTGTTCACTACTATCTGCATGTAAATCCAGGTTATTTATTTATTTGTTCACTGAAAATGCCAGGTTGCTGTGCATTTGGATGCATACTGTAAATCAGGGATGAAAGTGGTGAAAAAAAAAAAGCTGAAACTCAAAATTTTTGAATTCTACATAGAAGCTGTGAAATACAATATGGGGCTATTCCAGGCAATAAACTGCAGTGAGTGCAGCACCCATTTTGGTGAGAAAAAAAAAAAAAAAGTTTCCTTATTCAAAATAACTCTAGTAGTATTTTGCCCTTACTAGGATGCAGCAGTTTTCTAGTTTGGCAGATAGTTAAGGAGAAAATGCTGGAGAAAATCACTGAAGAAATGAACAAACTGAAATTATGGTTTCATAAAACAAATTGTCATTACACAAAAATGTTATTCTGGAACTGCAGAGGGAATGAGCAAGTGCAAATACAGATAAATCGGGTGCAGATTAAAAGGGTTAATGAAAATAAATTTCTTGGGGCAACAGTAGATGAGAAAATCAGTTGGAAACCACACATCAAATATATACAAACCAAATTAACAAGAAGCATTTCAGTGTTAAACAAAGCAAAACATGTTCTGGATCATAAATCACTCCACACCCTATACTGTTCCATTGTCTTACCGGATTTCAATTACTGTGTAGAGATCTGGGGCAATAACTGATCGAGAGGAGGGATATGAATTAAGAGGGGAAAGAACTTCAAAATTAATAAAATCTGTACAAACAAAAAAAAGATTCTGCGTACAACCCCAATTCCAATGAAGTTGGGACGTTGTGTAAAATGTAAATAAAAACAGAATACAATGATTTGCAAATCCTCTTCAACCTATATTTAATTGAATACACCACAAAGACAAGATATTTAATGTTCAAACTGATAAACTTTATTGTTTTTGTGCAAATATTTGGTCATTTTGGAATGGATGCCTGCAACACATTTCAAAAAAGTTGGGACGAGGCAACAAAAAACTGGGAAAGCCGACGAATGCTCAAAGAACACCGAACTGGAAACACGTGAGTGTCATGATTGGGTATAAAAGGAGCATCCCCAAGAGGCTCAGCCATTCACAAGCAAAGATGGGGTGAGGAACACCACTTTGTCCAACAGTTTGAATGAATGAAAACTGTTTATTTTGAACATTTGATACAACAACAAATACAAGATAGATCAGTGAAAAACAACAAAAAAGTTCCTACTGTGTACCCAACATGTCCGAAAAGGGGTAGGGTGAAGCATCAGCTTATTTATCCCTACCTCTTCTTCCCCACAACCAGTAATACCCCCTTTGCCACATATACACATAGATTCCTACACACCTAAACCAATATACGAGGTCTCTTAGATAATAAACCGACCCTTTTATTTATTTTTTTTTTAACTATATGGATTTGAATGACATGCGATTACACCAATCATGCTTGAACCCTCGTGCGCATGCGTGAGTTTTTTCACGCGTGTCGGTGACGTCATTTCCCTATGGGCAGGCCTTGAGTGAGATGTGGTCCCGCCCTCTCGGCTGAATTCCTTTGTTTCACACGCTGCTCGAGACGGCGCGCGTTGCTTTATCAAAATTTTTTCTGGACCTGTGAGGAATATCCGAGTGGACACTATTCGAGAAATTAAGCTGGTTTTCTGTGAAAAGTTTAACGGCTGATGAGAGATTATGGGGTGTTTCTGTCGGTGTAAGGACTTCCACGGAGCGGGACGTCCTGCAGCGCTTCCAGGTGCTGTCGTCGGCCTGTTTCGAGCTGAAAACATCCTAATTTAAGGCTTAATTCACCCAGGACAACGTGAGAAAACAGAGAAGATTCAGAAGAGGCCGGCATGAGGAATTTATGCGGACATTCCACTGTTTAGGGACATTTTTTTAATGAAAGACATACGCGCAAATTCGCCGAGTCGGTTCCGTGACGACTCGGCAAATCTGTGTGCGCCGCGACAGGAAAAACACCTCCGTGTTGAAAACCATTTGTAGAATTCAGGCGGCTTTTAATGGCTTTCAACAAGTGAGTAACTGAGAAATTGTTTAACAGCTTGGGCATGTTCCAACTTGCCCGTTAAGATTTCCAATGGAGGTGTTTTTCCTGCCGCGACCCCCCGCGGTCGGGTCCGGCCCGACATGCGACTCTGCCCGCACGTTCTTTCATTACAAAATGACCGTTAACAATGGAATGTCCGAATAAACTCCTCATGCCGACTTCTTCTGAAAGTTCTCTGTTCTCTGACGACTTACTGCGTCAACAGAGCCTGAAATGTGGAAGTTTTCAACTTGAAACGGCGAGACGCTGCCGCCTCGAAGCGCAGATCGCCGTCAGGCGCCGTGGACCGTCCTTAAAGCGACACTACCATACCAAAATCTCTCATCAGCCGTTAAAATTTTTACCGAAAACCAGCTGAATTTATTGAATGGTGTCCACTCAGTTGTGCCTTACAGTTTTGAAAAAATTTTTTATCAAACAAAGCAACAGTCTCTGAGCCATTCCTAAACAATGAAAAAAAAAATCGACGAGCGGGTGGGCCACTCCTCACTCAAAGACTGCCCACAGGCGAATGACGTAACCGACAGGCGTGAAAAAACTCTCGCATGCCCACGAGGGTTCAAGCATGTCTGATGTAATCACACGTGATTCAAATCCATATGGTTTTTGAAAAAAATAATAAGGTCGGATACTTTTCTAATAGACCTCGTATATATATATATATATATATATATATATATATATATACACACACAAACATAAATATACACCTACACATACCTTCTTACATACAAAATACTATATATTTTCAAGCCGAAGCAAAAAACAAAAACACCCTAACCCTCATTACCCTTCCTCCTCCCTATACCTAGAAAAAAACATATTTTTGTACCGCTGTTTGAACTGGCTCATGCCTGGACATTGCTTGAGCCCCACTCCCAATCTGTTCCACATCCTCACCCCGCAGACAGAAATACAGAAACCTTTTAATGTTGTTCGTGCCCACTGATGCTTTAAATTAAATTTCCCCCACAGACTGCAATCCCCTGATCTGTTAAAAAACATATTTTTAATATTTGCTGGAAGTAAATTGTTTATTGCTTTATACACGATTTGTATGGTTTGAAAATGAACCAAGTCTGTGAATTTTAAGATTTTGGATTGTAAAAATAGTGGATTTGTATGATCTCTATAGCCAGTATTATGAATAATTCTTATACCTCTTTTCTGCATTACTGATTGTGATTGTGTTGTACCTTTATAAGTATTACCCCATACCTCTGCACAGTATTGTAAATATGGTAAAACCAGTGAGCAGTAAAGAATGCGGAGTGAGTTGTGGTCCAGAATATGTTTCGCTTTGTTTAGAACTGAAATGCTTCTTGACAGTTTACTTTGTATATGTTTTATATGAGTCTTCCAGTTTATCTTATCTATTATCACCCCCAGAAACTTATTTTCATGTACCCTTTCAATATCTACCCCCTCGACTTGTAACTGAACCTGTATGTCTGTATTACAATAGCCAAATAACATGTATTTTGTTTTACTTAAGTTTAATGATAATTTGTTTCTGTCAAACCATATTTTCAATTTTCCCATTTCTATACTGATCCTCCTCAGTAACTCCTGCAAATCCCCCCCTGAACAAAAAATGCTTGTGTCATCTGCAAATAAATACTAATTTTAATATTTTGGAAACATTGACAATATCATTTATATAAATTAGAAACAGTTTTGGACCCAATACTGACCCCTGTGAGACGCCACAAACACTGTCCAAGCATGATGATGTATATTCCCCCAACTTCACAAACTGTTTTCTGTTACTTAAGTAGCTTCTCACCCAGTGCAACACCAACCCCCTAATCCCATACTGTTCAAGTTTATTGATTAATATGTCATGATTGATTGTATCAAAAGCCTTTTTAAGGTCTATAAATATTCCAACTGAATGTAATTTGTGGTCTATGGCGTTTGTAATCCCCTCAACTGATTCTATTAATACAAGTGATGTTGAACTATGTGTTCTGAATCCATATTGACTATCAGTAAGTAATTTATATTTATTTATGAATTTGTCTAATCTATTATTGAATAACTTTTCTAATAATTTGGAAAATTGTGGAAGCAAAGAAACAGGTCTATAATTTGTGAAGTGGTGTCTATCCCCAGTCTTATACAGCGGCACAACCTTAGCTATTTTCATTTGATTGGGGAATTTACCGGTTTGAAATGATAAGTTACAGATGTATGTTCTGCAATCCATTCAATGACCTGTTTTACCACCACCATATCAATTTCATTTAAATCGGTAGATGTTTTATATTTACAATTATTCACAATGTCTATAATTTCTTTTCCATCCACTGCTGTAAGGAACATTGAACAGGGATTTCTTTCTATGAGATTATTATCCCAATCCTCAAGTTGGGAATCAGGAATTTTTTCTGCCAAGCTTGGTCCAATATTTACAAAGAAATTATTAAAACCGTTGACTACCTCATCCTTATTTTCCTTCTTGACATTATTATCAATGAAATACTGAGGGTAACTCTGTTTTTATTACAATTTTTGATAATGCTATTTAATATATCCCATATTCCTTTAATATTGTTTTTGTTATTATATGTTACTATAATATTCCTTCCTACATACCCGTATAATATTAGTTAATCTATTTTTGTATTTCTTATATCTATTTTCTGCCTCTTAGTCTTTAGTTTTATGAATTCTCTATACAGTGTATTTTTCTTATTACATGCATTTCGTAACCCTTTCGTCATCCATGGTCGATCTTGGATTTTTTGTTTTCTGTAGTCTTGTTTAATTGGACAATTTTTATCATATAATGATGTAAATATTTGTAAAAAAGTTTCATATGCACTATCAACATCACTTTCACTGTATACCTGTTCCCAGTTTTGCTCCTGTAAATCCTTCTTTAGTGTGTTCATGTTTTCCTCTGTCCACACTCGCCTGTATTTTATTTTCTCCTCTGGCTGATTCCGCCGATGGTTTCTATTATAAACGATGAAAACTGGTAGATGATCACTAATGTCATTGATTAATAATCCACTCACAGTGTTATTCTCAATATCACTGCTGAATATATTATCAATTAAGGTAGCACTATGGGATGTAATTCTGCTTGGCCTGGTGATTTTTGGATATAAACTCATACTGTACATTATATTGATAAATTCATCTGTTATTTTATGCTTATTTGGATTGAGCAGATCAATATTTAAGTCACCACAAATGAACACAGTTTTTTGATTAGTTTTTGAGAATGTTTTTCCATACAGTCAGTGAATGTTTCAATACTAGATCCTGGTGCTCTATATATACAGCTGACTAATACATTTTTGCTTTTTTCTTCACATATTTCAATAGTTATACATTCTAATAAGTTATCGATCACAGTTGTCATATTGTCTACTATTTTATAATCCATGTTCTTATCCACATACACAGCCACTCCTCCTCCACTCTTATTCTTTCTGTTTACACAGTTAAATTAATATCCATCCAGTTCAAAATCCATTCCTTTATCTTCACTGATCCATGTTTCTGATATAGCAATTATGTTAAATATTTTTTTTTAAACTGACTTAAATATTCTTTAATGTTGTTAAAGTTTGCATATAGACTTCTGCTGTTGAAATGGATTATTGATAATTTGTTATCCGTTTTAATGATCCGATTAAACTGTTCATCTGTATAATAGCAACAACTGTCATTGATATTTGAGAAGAAATTATTGTCCGGGTCTATATCGTGCTCCAAGTCCAGTACATTGTGGTCTGTGTATTTAAATGTTCTCAGTTCTACTTTTCCATGATCAGCAATCCTTTGAGTTATATCCTTCTTGTCTCCAGATGTAGATGTAGTAGATGAATAGGTTCCTCTGGTCTGTGTCATGGTGTTGTGATGTGTTTGTGTCCTCATACATTATTGGTCGTATTTGTCCAGTTCCTCGATGTTCCTGATTACCATAACCTTCGCTTGTTCTGGTGTTCCATTCAATTTGATAAATGTTTTGCAGTTGGATGTCCATGTCTGTTGAATTTTTCCCTGCTTTTTTAAGAAACAAGCTTTCCTGGCGATGTCTGCGTTTCTTTTGGTCAGATGTTCATTGATGAATACGTTTGTTCCTTTGAGTTTCCGTCCCTGTTTTAACAATGCCATTTTATGTTTGCTGTTGACAAACCTCATTATAACTGCTCGCTTGTCTCCATCCTCTCTCCTGGGCAGGGGGTGGCACGCTTCAATGTTATTACAGTCCATTTGAATATCTTTAGATTTCAGGAAGTCAGCCACCTGTTGTTCCACTGAGCTGGCCTCCTGCTCGCTGGCCTCCCCTCCGCTGTCTTCTGACACCGCCCGTGCGTAGGATCGAGGTTTAATATGAATTCCTGTAATAATAACGTCGTTCATCCTTGTGTACTGTTCCAACTCCGCAACACGGTTCTCCAGGTACACCAGACGCCGGTCTTTCTCGGCATTCTGGATCCGGAGAGCCTTCACTTCTTCCACCAGCTCCATAATGGATTTCTGCTGCATTTTAACAACAGAGATTTCCTCAGACAAAAAGTCCAGGGACTTCTTGATATCGTCTCCCTCCTCCGCTGTCAGTGCCTTCTTCGGACCCATGGTCAGATAACTCCGCGCTGGCGCCTCGGGCCTTGGTAAAGCCGCGCCGGTGGAACTGCGCTGGCGCCTCGGGCTTCAGGTGGAGCCACGCCGGTGTATGTGCGCTGACGCCTCGGGCTTCAAATGGAGCCGCGCCGGTGGAAAACAATCCTGCTGTGGATCAATCAATCAATCAATCAACATTTATTTATAAAGCGCTTTACAGCACCGACTGGTGTCCAAAGTGCTTAACATTAAAAACACAAATTTACAAAATAAAACACATATAAAATAAAATTTTAAAACAACACATAAAAAAAAGAACATAAAAATAACAGAACATGTCACCTCCCCACTAAGTGTTAAAAGCCAGTTTAAATAAATAAGTCTTTAACTTAGATTTAAAAAGTGCTAGGTCAGGAATAGTACGTAACTCAAGAGGTAGCCCATTCCACAGTCTGGGACCAGCTACCGCGAAAGCATGATCACCCCAGCGTTTATATCTGACCTTGGAACATCTAAGTAAAGCTGGCCAGACGCCCTTAACGTCCTACTGTAGGTGCGCAAAGTTAAAATTTCAGACAAGTAGGGAGGTGCAAGGCCATAAATAGCTTTAAAACAAACATTAAAATTTTAAAATCAATTCTAAAACGAACTGGAAGCCAGTGGAGTGAGTATAGGATGGGCGTAATATGCGCACGTCTAGAAGTGTTTGTCAAAAGACGAGCAGCAGCATTCTGCACCAACTGGAGACGCACAAGAGACGACTGATTAATGCCCGCATAAAGTACATTACAATAATCAAGTCTGGAGCTGATGAAAGCATGAATGGCCGTCTCAAGATCACATCTACTGAGAAAGTGCTTTATTTTAGCCAAGAGGCGAAGTTGGAAAAAACTAGCTTTGACAACAGAATTTATCTGTTGATCGAACCTCAAACAGCTGTCAAATATCACTCCCAAATTCTTGACAGCTGGTTTTACATAGTTAGCCAAAGCACCAAAATTTGGTGTTACCACATTTGGTATGCCAGTGCGCTCAAACACCATGATCTCAGTTTTACCATCATTCAGGTAAAGGAAGTTTCGGGACAGCCACTGCTTTACATCACGAATACAATTAAATAATGATGACAAAGCATCACTCCCATTAGTCCTCACAGGCAGATAGATTTGCAGATCATCTGCATAACAATGAAAGGACAAATTGTGCTGGGTTATAATTGACCCCAATGGCAGAATGTACAAAGAAAATAGAATCGGCCCAAGGACAGATCCCTGCGGCACTCCACAGCACAGAGGAGCAGTTGATGAGGAAAGGTCCCCAATCATGACAGAAAAGCTCCTTTCAGCCAAATATGATCTAAACCACTCAAGTGCAGTACCATGAATGCCAATAAAATGTTCCAACCGGGAAACAAGTACTGTGTGATCCACAGTATCAAAGGCTGCTGTGAGGTCCAACAGAACCAGCACAGCAGGATTCCCTGCATCCACCGACAGAGTAATATCATTATGAACTTTTAAAAGTGCTGACTCAGTGCTGTGTCGCAATCTAAACCCAGACTGGAATTTTTCAAGGATGAGATTGTCTTCTAAAAATGATTGTAACTGTAAAAAGACAACCTTTTCTAAAACCTTAGATAGAAATGGCAGATGAGAGACAGGTCTAAAATTGGATAAAACTGATGAGTCCAGGTGAGGTTTTTTAAGAAGAGGTCGAACCACAGCATGTTTAAAAGCAGCTGGAACAGACCCTGATCTAAGACAAGCATTGATAAAAGTTAGGAGACCCGCCCCAACAGTATTAAAAACCTCCTTCAGCACCTTAGCTGGAACAACATCAAAAGGACAACTTGTAGATTTTATGTGTTTTACAACATCAGCGAGAGATGCAAAAGAAATGGGCTCAAACTGTTCGAGCACAGCAGAATGTGCACGAGGAGCAGACAACTCAACATTACAGCTCTGATCAGCGTTCTGTCTGACTGATGAAACCTTATCAATAAAAACTGAAGAAACTCCTCACAGGTTGTGGTTGTAGCGTCCAACAAAACAGAGGTGTGTGGATTTACAACTGAGTTTATAGTCTGAAATAACACACTGGGACGATGACAACTGCTCGAAATAATATGAGACAGATATTGTGCTTTTGCCTCCTTCACAGCCTTCTGATAGTCAGTTAGACTGTCCCTCAGAAAACCCAGAGACACCTGTAGTTTGTCCTTTTTCCATTTTCTCTCCGCCCGTCTGCAGCGTTGCCTGAAGGCACGGGTCGTGGCATTTAACCAGGGGTCGGATTTTGATTTCCTGGATTTGCAGCGCATTGGTGCAACAGAGTCCAAAATGACTGTGCATGTAGAGTGGAAAGAAGAGAGGATGTTATCTGGGAGTAATGGAGAAACCAGTCCATTCATGGCATAAAACTGAGAGTCCATGAAGGCAGCAGCAAAGTCCCCCGCTGTCGAGGAGGTGACCAAACGGCGGCGAGAGACAGGAACAAGTGGCTTACTAGCAGATGGAGGAGCAATAAATTCAAAAATAACAGGAAAGTGATCTGAAATAGCAATGTCTGATATGTCCTTAAGTGAAACTGAGAGCCCAAAAGAAATAACCAGGTCCAAGGTGTGTCCAAGATTATGTGTTGGTCCATCCACAACTTGTGTTAGACCAAAAGAGTTCAGGAGGCTTTTAAAATCATCAGCCAGCTGATTAGAAGGACAACAGATATGAATATTAAAATCACCACAGACCAAAAATTTGTCATATTTTGGGATAAAATCTGCCAGAAACTCAGAAAACTCCTGAATAAAACCCTTATTAAATTTTGGTGGACGATAAACAACAGCACAGAGCACAGGACAGTCGAACTCCATCACAAACAACTGAAGTTCAAAAGTGGAGTAGGCATTAGAAGATAAAAATCGGCATTTAAAACCGTTTTTAAAAATCGTGGCCACACCCCCGCCTCGACCTGATGCTCGCGGGGAGCTGAAAAACGAGCAGCCGGGGGGGAGAAGCTCAGAAAAGGCGCTATTTTCACCTGGTTTCAACCAGGTCTCCGTTAACAGGAGAAAGTCCAGATCACGACTGGAGAAAAAGTCATTCTGTGGATCAGCGAACTTCACACTAATAATGTGATTATTAACTGTCAGATGACAATGTAAAACCTCTTAATCATTCTAAAGTCGATTGTAAGCAGAAACAAGGCAGTTTAAGCGCAAACGGGGCGATAATCTCTTAATTGCTGCTAGCGCTGTCATGACGCTGCTAGCGCTCCGCCATCCTCCGCCATCAGTTTAAGAACAATGTTTCTCAATGTTCAGTTGCAAGGAATTTAGGGATTCCAGCATTTAGAGTCCATAATATAATCAGAAGATTCAGAGAATCTGGAGAATTTTCTACACATAAGCGGCAAGGCCGAAAACCAACATTGAATGCCCGTTACCTTCGATTCCTCAGGCGGCACTGCATTAAAAACTGACATCATTGTGTAAAGGATCTTACCGCGTGGGCTAAGGAACACTTCAGAAAACCATTGTCAGTTAACACAGTTCGTCGCTACATCTGCAAGTGCAAGTTAAAACTCTACCATGCAAAGCGAAAGCCATACATCAACAACACCCAGAAACGCCGCCGCCTGGGCCCGAGCTCATTTGAAATGGACAGATGCAAAGTGGAAAAGTGTGCTGTGGTCTGATGAGTCCACATTTCAGATTATTTTTGGAAATCATGGACCTTGTGTCCTCCAGACAAGAGAGAAAAAAAAAAAAAAACATCCAAATGGTTACCAGCACAAAGTTCAAAAGCCAGCATCTGTGATGGTATGGGGGTGTGTTAGTGCCCATGACATGGACAACTTACACATCTGTGATGGCACCAACAATTCTGACAGGTACATCCAGGTTTTGGAGCAACACATGCTGCCATCCAAGCAACGTCTTTTTCAGAGATGTCCCTGCTTATTTCAGCAAGACGATGCCAAGCCACATTCTACATGTGTTATAACAGCGTGGCTTCGTAGTAAAAGAGTGCGGGTACTAGACTGGCCTGCCTGCAGTCCAGACCTGTCGCCCACTGAAAATGTGTGACGCATTATGAAGCGCAAAATACGACAACGGAGACCCCGGCTTGTTGAACAACTGAAGTCGTACATCAAGCAAGAATGGGAAAGAATTCCACCTACAAACCTTCAACAATTAGTGTCCTCAGTTCCCAAACGCTTATTGAGTGTTGTTAGAAGGAAAGGTGATGTAACACAGTGGTAAACATACCACTGTCCCATCTTTTTTGAAACATGTTGCAGACATCCATTTCAAGATGAGTTTATCAGTTTGAACATTAAATATCTTGTCTTTGTGGTGTAGTCAATTGAATATAGGTTGAAGAGGATTTGCAAGTCATTATATTCTGTTTTTATTTACATTTTACACAATGTCTCAACCTCACTGGAATTGGGGATGTTTAATTATGTGGGAACAATTGTAGAACAATTTGGGTCGGGAGTTAAAGCAGCGTCCAAACATTCAACAGTTTAAAACAATATATAAAGAATGTGTTTTGACAGGATACAGGGATGAAGTGGGGGGTGTGAGAGTCACTTGGTGTTCACGGGAAACCATTCTGCATTTCTATATTTATGTTCTTTTGACCGACTACCGTGGAAAGTGCTGTGGTGGGTGATGACGAGCGTTGGGTTAAAGGAGTGGGCAGTGCGCATCATCCAGGGCATGTACTCTCATGCGAGAAGCCACATGCGCATCAATGGGCAGCTTAGTGACGAGTTCTCTGTGGGAGTCGGTGTCCACCAGGGCTCAGTCCTGAGCCCCCTGCTCTTTATCCTCGTCCTGGAAGCGGTGTCAAGGGAGTTCCGCACAGGCCTGCCATGGGAGCTTCTCTATGCAGATGACCTTGCTATCATCGTCGATTCCCTCGATGAGTGTGTCAGCCGCCTCAAAGCTTGGAAGGAGGGCATGGAGAGCAAGGGGCTGTGAGTCAACATGAGTAAGACCAAATTTATGGTGTCTGGTGCTGCAATGGATTGACTTAGGGACTCTGGAAAGTTCCCATGTGCAGTCTGCTGTAAGTCCAGGGAGTCCAGGCCAACTCCATCCTGTGCACCCTCTGCAACATGTGGGTGCACAAGAAGTGCAGCAAAACCCCCGGTAGAGCCATTACCCCGACCCTGAGTACATCTGTCTTCGCTGCACTGATGAGGCTCACCCAATCAATGGCCGCCCATTCACTGAAGTCGATGTGGACGGCACCATGGTGGACGCAGAGCCAAGCTTCTGCTACCTTGGTGACATGGTATGCGGTGGAGGAGGCAGCAAATTGGCCATCATCAACAGATGCAGATGTGTTTGGGGCAAGTTCAAGAAACTGCTCCCCATCCTTACCTCCAAGCATGTCACACCCAAGACACAAGGGAGATGCACACTGCCTGTGTGCGCTCAGCACTTGTATCCAAGCGAGACCTGGGCGCCAAATGCTGAGGACCTGCAACAACTGCAGCGCAACGTCCAAGTGATGGTGAGGTGGATGTGTGGTGTGAAGGCATCAGATGATGTCCCCATCAACTCGCTCCTCGTCAGGCTGGGGCTAGAAGACATGACGACCGTACTGTGGTCCTGACGCCTCCGCTGGTACGGTCATGTCATGCGTGCTGATTCAGCCATCAACACCATCACAAGTATGGCTATGCCTGGTTGAAGAGGACGAGGAAGACCCAAGAAGAGCTGGTCTGACTGTGTCAAGGCCGACATGAAAGTCAGCAACATGGCCAGCACTGACCCGCTGGACCGAGTTGCTTGGAGGGCCTCTGTACAAGGAGCTAGTCGCCTGCTGTCTACCCCGACCCCAGGGATTCGCTCTCCTACGACAACCAGAAGTCAGGGGTGGCATCTGCAGCAGTAAATAATCCCAGGATATGATGATGATGATGTTCATTGTTAGTTGGTTTTATCAGGTTGTTTTTGAGTTTGTCAAAAATTGTATTGTAGCATTATTAATTATTATTACTATTATTGTTGCTGCTGTTATTATTATCATGATTGTTAACAGCAGTATTTTTAAGGAAGCAGGAATTGATATATGCTGACTGGCAAACATTATACAAATAATCAATGTTTATGAGTACAATGGTACGAATATTTCATGAGGTGAAAGCTGGAACATACCATTCAACGAGGAGAGGGAAAGTTGATGAATGCTCCAGTGATGCTGTGCACCCCACAGTGTCCAAAGTCACCAATGTTCCCTCAACTTATGGTAAGCGAAGTTAACAAGTATTTTTGTGACACCAAGAAATAATTTTCTGTTCATGCAACTAACACATGTATCTCCTGTGTATTCCCCTCTATCCTTAGAGGTATCTGTGTTATTAGAGTATGCCAAGAGAGACATTTAACAAGACCAAAGGGGCCATACTAAAATGCGAAATGGAGTGAAATGGGGGTAAAATGTAAAGAAATGCAGCAGAGTTAACCAGACCGACTCCAAATAAGTAGTTTTATTTAATTGTTTGGCTTTTGTTTTTTGTGAGATGTGCTCAGTACATGTAATCAGTCTGCTCCATTTCGTTACGTTTTACCCCCATTTCATTATTATCAGTCCCCATTTCGCTTAAAAATTATTAAATAAAAGTACTTAACTGAATCAGAGTTAATCATATTTGGAGTCCGTCTGGGTCAGTCTGCTCCACTTCATTACATTTTACCCCATTTCGTGATTAACAGGCTCCATTTCGTTTTTTAGTATAGCCGGTTGCAAGCTAGAAGATAGGACTATTTGTTCAAGTTTACAACCATTTCCTCATCTAAATGCCATTAGCCACATTGTGATGCAGTGACATTTGGAAGAAGTCATTTAAATGCATAACATGATCTTCAACCATCTATTGTTACTATTGTCAAGGCAAAGGCAAATGCTCATTACATTATGAGTATCAAAATTACCAGTATTTCTGAATGTGGTTAATGAAGTGACTAACAGAAACAACTTTGGCAAACTGTATTGTGCAGATAGTACATGTATAGTCAATACATTTTACAGAAATCTACTGTTGGGGTAGATTGCAAATACAGTGTAGTTCAAACAAATTGAAGAACAATATCTGATATAAGTGATTACCCATCTTAAAAGCTTTTGTTTTTTTTTTTTTACTGTCAAAATCCACATCTTCCTAAAGTCAATGGCAGACTAATCACTATGATGTATACAGCAGACTTGTGCAAATATCCAAGATTTTTTCAAGTTAAGATCACAATTTAATATCATTGAAGCAGTTTAGTTGTTTTTATTTATTGCTCTTCTGCTACCTTAGTTTAAAGATGTCATGCACAAACTTAACTAACTGAGCATTTCTTAGTTACAAATTATAGATTTGGGCTTTGTAACCTTAACAATTGGTAAAGAAATGGCATGATTATTTTAGTGTGCAAAATAGGAAAGAATAAAAAATATATATCATATTTGAACTTTAGTACCATTGTCTTTTACTGAAGCACAAGTACTTTTTGTTCACTTGTTCAAAATACAGCAGTGTTCAGAATAATAGTAGTGCTATGTATTGTTATTGTTACATGGGAAACAAGGTACCAGTAGATTCTCACAAATCAAACAAGACCAAGCATTCATGATATGCACACTCTTAAGGCTATGAAATTGGGCTATTAGTAAAAAAAAAAGTAGAAAAGGGGGTGTTCACAATAATAGTAGCATCTGCTGTTGACGTTACAAACTCAAAACTATTATGTTCAAACTGCTTTTTTAGCAATCCTGTGAATCACTAAACTAGTATTTATTTGTATAAACACAGTTTTTCATGATTTCTTCACATCGGCGAGGCATTCATTTTGTTGGTTTGGAACCAAGATTTTGCTCGTTTACTAGTGTGCTTGGGGTCATTGTCTTGTTGAAACACCCATTTCAAGGGCATGTCCTCTTCAGCATAAGGCAACATGACCTCTTCAAATATTTTGACATATCCAAAATGATCCATGATACCTGGTATGCGATATATAGGCCCAACACCATAGTAGGAGAAACATGCCCATATCATGATGCTTGCACCACCATGCTTCACTGTCTTCACTGTGAACTGTGGCTTGAATTCAGCATTTGGGGGTCGTCTCACAAACTGTTTGCGGCCCTTGGACCCAAAAAGAACAATTTTACTTTTATCAGTCCACAAAATATTCCTCCATTTCTCTTTAGGCCAGTTGATATGTTCTTTGGCAAATTGTAACCTCTTCTGCACAGGTCTTTTATTTAACAGAGAGACTTTGCGAGGGATTCTTGCAAATAAATTCACTTCACACAGGCATCTTCTAACTGTCACAGCACTTACAGGTAACTCCAGACTGTCTTTGATCATCCTGGAGCTGATCAATGGGTGAGCCTTTGCCATTCTGGTTATTCTTCTATCCAATTTGATGGTTGTGTTACGTTTTCTTCCACGCATCTCTGGTTTTTTTTTGTCCATTTTAAAGCATTGGAGATCATTGTAGATGAGCAGCCTATAATTTTTTGCAGCTGCATATAAGTTTTCCCCTCTCCAACCAACTTTTTATTCAAACTACGCTGTTCTTCTGAACAATGTCTTGAACGTCCCATTGTCCTCAGGCTTTCAAAAAGAAAAGCATGTCCAACAGGCGCTGGCTTCATCCTTAAATAGGGGACACCTGATTCACACCTATTTGTTCCACAAAATTGACGAACTCACTGACTGAATGCCACACTACTATTTTTGTGAACACCCCCTTTTCTACTTTTTTTTTTAACTAATAGCCCAATTTCATAACCTTAAGAGTGTGCATATCATGAATGCTTGGTCTTGTTGGGTTTGTGAGAATCTACTAAATCTACTGGTACCTTGTTTCCCATGTAACAATAAGAAATATACTCAAAACCTGGATTAATCTTTTTAGTCACATAGCATTACTATTATTCTGAACACTACTGTAAACCTTCAAATAACAGTAAACATCCAGGAGTCACCATGTAATGGCACAGTCACACGGCATACGACAATTCCTGAACAAAGGTAAAAAGTAAAAAAAAGTCACAATTCTTTGAGAAAAGGTGAACGAACGAGCTTTATTACCGAACAGCCTGCAAACCAAGAGCGCAAAAGGGACGAAAGAGGAACAAAACAAAACCAAAACTAACGATCTCGATGCTTTAAATGAAACGCGCGTGGACCCACTGCTGGAACAGTGTGTCTGCATCTCTGAGTTACAAGACTCGGCGCTGGGACGGAGCTCATAGCGCCTGAGTCCTGGAGAAACTGCAAACAGAAGCTGTGGAGATCTGTGTGCACGTCAGTGGAGCCACCTGCTCTGGTTCCTCATCCAGAACAAAAGAGGGATCATCTCATCATCAGAACGCTCACTGTCTTGACGACACGCTGTGCGCTATGTCTTGCTCCAATTAAAAAAAAACAAAAAAAACAAAACAAAACACAACTAGTGTGCCGTGGTAACTGCTGTATCCCTGTATTACCTTACTAAGCCATATATATTGATTTGTAACAGAAAACTGTCAAAAGGGGGAATAAATATGAATGTAAAGATGATTGAATATATCAGAGCAGTAAACTGATCAATCTGTGTGAAGGCGCATTGACTCCCCATGTGCGGTTATTACACCAGCTGCCACTGATCCACAAGGTGAATTCTGCCTTGCAGAACAGCTCTATATAATCATTTGAATCATCTACCTGTTGCCACATGTACAGAAGGGCTGGACTGTCATTCCTACACTCATATTGTTATATTTAATAAAAAATAATGAGCGCACGCAGGAGCTGCTGCTGCTGCCATTGCATTCAAGTACCAGGGTTTGCCTTTTAGAATAAATAGTTGTGTGCCTTAAGGGCACCAAAATCTGAAAAGTTTGGTGCCCCTCAGAAAAGTTCGGTGCCAAACCTACCGCTTCGCAGCATAGCAGCAAAGCAACTAGGGGGGTCTGGCGGCATGCCCCCCAGAAAATTTTGATATAAAAGGATGCAAATGGTGCATTCTGGTGATATCTGGGGCAGAACTGGGGTGAAATTATGGGAGGGAATTTTTGTGTTTTTGGAGTAATATTTTCTGAAATTTAGAAATTTTCTAACCTTGTCAGAAGCTGAGATGACCCCATGCCAATATGCACAGGCAGATTGGCATTGGGGTCATCTCAGCTGCCGATGTTTTATTAAACATCCAGCCCATTAACAATCATGGCTGTCATGAGTGTTGATTACACTTGTGATTACAGAAAATCTATTAGCAGTCATCATGGTCATCTGCCATTCTTTTTAGCACTTCAAGGTGTTCTTCCTCAGAATCAGAATTAAACTCAGAATCTAAGGCAGAATCTGAGCCAGAGTCAGAATCTGAGTCTACATTAGAGGCTCCAGCTGTATAGGCAGCAGCAGGATCACCAGCAGCCTCTTCATCAGCATCCAGTGCCACTGTCACAGAACGAGAACTGGTGGTAGTGGCAGCAACCTGCACATGGGTGTCCTTGAAGGCTGGCCTCTCAGACCTCCCCCCTGATGACAGGAAGAGGTTGCCACTCACTGGCTCTGGTTGTCAGTCAAGTTAACATGATGGACCTTGATCACACGGAGCGAGTTGTTGTGGAAAGCTGACAAACGTTATGAGACGTTCCCAATTCGGGGAGTATCATTATTTGCTGCAGGAGCTGCTTCTGGATGACGGCCACTTTCAGCGGTCCTTCTGCCTCTGCAGGACCCAGTTTGAGGACCTCCTGTCCCGTTCACACGCGCACATGTAAACAATAAAAAAAAAAAAAACTCCGCTGCTTGCTGTGGGGCTGCTGATCACTCTTCCCCCAAAAACTCTGTCATAATTGTGTTTAGAAACCAGTCACCATTTGCTTTATTATACATCTGTGTAGTTAATAAATAAAATAATCTTCATGGACGATTCGCTCGTGTGCGCACGTAAAGAAAAAAAAAAAAAACTCTGCTGCTTACTGTGGGGCTGCTCCTTGTCCTTCCCTCAAAAACTGTCAGAATTGTGTTTAGAAACCAGTCACCATTTGTTTTATTATACATCTATCTGTGTATCATAAAACGCAGCATTACAAGCAGAGGAGAAGAACATTTTTTGATGATGTTTTGTGTATGTGTAGGTCTCAAAGTCGAATTCTGTGCAAATTTTGTCCAAATTTGATAGATTTCTGTACAGTTATCTAATAAAAAAGGTGGATTCCAGTCGGGAATGCAAGTCTAGAGAGTTGTGTGCCCGCCCCCAAAGTGGGGTGCCACGGGTTCTTGGGTAACCGCTAAAATTAAACCCTGTCAAGTACTGTCGGAAATTCCACAACTTTTTTATTGTTTCAAATTCAGTAGTTGCTTGTGGCAAAATAATTAATTGTATCCATACAAAAGATCAATTCTGGCTTATATAAGGTGCCTGAGCCCAGTGAAGCTGACCTCCCAACCCAGAAAAAAAAAAATCCAATCAAACAGAGTTAGGGTTAGAAATGGCTTCTGCACTGTACGAAAACATTCAGCTGGTTGAACGAAGTCAAACTAAACGGTATTGATATAAAACTAAACAAACAATAAAAAACCGTCAAGAACGACAGCAAAAAGAAATATGGATGAATTGAGGTTATCGGTAGCATTCGTTCAAATTTTTCATTAGTTTAAAAATCCTGACGAAGCGCCAGCTGCAGGAACGAAGTTGCGCAAAGGTTAAAAGATGCCAACAAAAGTCAATGAAAGTCCAGATTTCTTGTTTCGTTTGGGCTTCGTTGCCCTTCGTTAAGTGCCGTGTGACTGGGCCACTAGTTTGAGATGTTCGCTGTGAGGATCACTGTGAAACTACAAATGTAAATAAAATAAATGAAAAAAAAAATTACAATTTGTAATGCATTTGACTCTTTAACGTCAACAAATGCTGTCAATTATTATACTGAACACAAATACAAACAAACGTGCTGACAGGTGACAGCTCAATGCTAACTTTAACACTGAAAATGCCATAGACACGCTAACGCATTAGCATTGCTCCCACTTTGTTATAAAATACATCTATCAACTGTTTCAGAAGACCATAACAGGTCAGTTTAACATAAAAAGGTAAGTATTACTCACATATGCTCCTGAGGGTTTTAACGGATAAAAATTAAGATAAAGCGAAATAAAACAACAGCTTTGCTTCAAGGCCGCCTTGCTGCCCAACAAGATGCCTGACAGAAAAAAGCAGAAAAACAGTCCCTGAATAATCCAAATTACTAAATAACATACCAATATATTGTGTGTGAAAAGACACTGAACATTTCTTGTAATATTTTCGATAAAATCATGCAAAAAAAAAAATCATACCCAGCCTTTTTGTAGGTCATGCAACAACACTATTTCCACATGGCCCACAACTTATCAGCTTGACATGTACCTGTTAAATCAGACACTGCAAAAAGGCTGTGATTTGACACTTTTCTGGTTTCACTCTTTCCTCGTTTTTGCAGTGCGCATGCTGATCACATTTCGATAATGGATCTAATACGTTTGGCAGAAAAATCTGCAAATTTACAACACAGAGTTGGAAAAAGAGGAAATTGTACACCTTACCTTTGATTTGGAGGTGATGACTGTAGAAAGAAAAGCTTGTTCAGGGACAAATTAATCCAGAATAAAGAATAATCCAGTGACAGAGAACTTTAAAACTGTCACGCATGTCAACATCATTGCATGGCATGGAGTTATAGCTGTGGTGAGGCATAAATCAGGCTTTAAATTAATTAAATAAATCAGCATAAATTGTAAATTTATGTTATATTGATAGCTTAAATATTTTTATATTTATTTTGATAATACATGTACCTGGATGTGTTGCTGTATGTGGTTAACTGACTAAAAAAATGTTGAAAACAAAAGGTTAGTTCAGTAGCTCAGCACAATTGGCCCCAAAATGGTGTAATGTTCTCAGTTGTCGCTACTCTGTATAAAGGGATTCCTACACACACACACACACCCCCATATTTCCTGGAACATTTACTGAAAGTGGTGTGGCCAATGGGAAATTGTCACAATTTCTACTAAGGCTGTACCGTTTTCAAACAATATTGCATTTGTTGAAAAACTGGACTCTACAGAAGTGAAATCTCAGAAACGATAAAAAAAAAAAAAAAAAAAAAAAAAAAATAGAGAAAATATTTCAGGACATAAAGTCTTTTTCCTCCCTAGTTTTAGATTTATGAACCAACATGATTAGGTTTTGTTCCAGTGAGTAAGTAAAGGCTTGTGTCCACAATTTCAGAAATGGTATCTGCCCCAGGATAACTTACCACAGTGTTTAAGCGTCCATGGTTCTTTGCCTCTGAGGAGCCAGTAGAAAATTCCAGTGTAGATCATCCCACCGTACAGGCCAAAGTAATTATGGAAAGACGGCCTGATATTTCTCACTGCGTACAGCTCTTTCCATACCCACGAGTTCTTCAAGGCCTCAGAATACTCTGGTACATGGAGTCCTAGAAGAATAATAATATATATATATTATAGATTCACATAGACACGGATTTAAAAAGTGCTCAAAGCTCCCTAATTAATTATTAAAGCAGTAAGAATTGTAATTGGAGCTCTATTCCACCCACAGATACCAAACAGTGCACTCCTGACCAGATTTTGTTATCAAATCTACTTTATGTTGGATTGTCCTGAGTGATGCCGGCTTCATGTGATGGACACTCCATAATTCACATGGGTCAGCTGGCCTGTGACCTTAAGTTTGAGCAAGGTTAATTTACACATGTTGGTTTAAAAAATAAAAATGAAAATCATCAGTGTTCCAGGGCTGTGAAATGAAAATTGTGAAATCTGAGGAAAATTTGCAGGGGGTCTGGTGGGCACAGGCCCCCAGAAGCCAGGGTCTCAGGCCCCGTGGGATCCCAGAAACCAAATTAATTTTTTATCTAATGATACATTTTCAGGATCTCCTGGAACAACAACAAAAAAAATCTCTAAATTAGTGCATATTTAAATGACCCTGTGTTCAACCTTTCATTTGAACCGTCAATGATCATGTTGAAATAACAGAAAATGATATGGAAGTAGGACCTGGAATGATTTTTCTTTTAATTGGAAACCAAATAATGGTTTAACTCAGAACAATTAAACTACATGAAATTCATTAAGACTGAAAAGACTGTTACAGCATTTAAAAAACCACAGGTAAAACTTGTAGAATATTTTGAAAATCATAAATTATCAATAACATACCTTATATAAAAAAGCCACATATTCTTAAAAAATAATTTATATTCTTGTGTAAATTCATGTAAATCCATTCAAAGCCACAGTCTTTTTTTCCAATGAAGGAAAGTCTAGATTAATGAAAAAAGTCATAATCTTTTCTAAAATCCTGTTTGAAGAGCACAATGTTTATTTTCTTACTGTGTTTCCTGATGGCACAGTTCGCTTTTCCAGGATGTCGCTCTTCATGGCTGTGTGGGTGCCTTTTCCCTTTTACTTTATCTTTCAGGTGTGTTGATGAAGCCAGTGAAAATTCCACGGATTCTTATCCTTATCAGACTTTTTCCAAACAGTCTTTCTCGCCATCTTCCCTCTGTCCGATGGCGATCCGTGACACAGACATGCTGCACAATTCTTCTTTTAAAAACTTGAGAGCTCTAAAAGTTTGCGATGTCCACATGCTATGTTTAGCTTGAGCTTCACGCAGGAGCCATACAGCGTTGCCGCAGCAACCAACCGGTCCTGCTTTACGACAACTGCCGCAACAGCCAGGCTTTGAGTGTGATTTTTCTCCTCGAAACTCCGCGGATCTGAGGACACTGATTTGTATCTGTAACATACGGATCAGTGTCTGCGGACCGCCATGGACTTATAAAACTTGCACGATGTCGTAAAAAAAAGAACACTTCGCGATAGACATTTTAAAAACTTAGTGACGATCACAATTACAGAGTAAAAGACTAACAACCCTCCTCCTCCCCACGATGAAATCCGCGGAATGTCGCGGATCCACGGAGATTTCACAGCCCTGGTGTTGCTACTGATGCAAGTTTATTACGAATTATTTTAAAAACTGACAACTTCTAAGTGTTTTGTGTATTGTGAGCCATATGTGTTAAAATTACTAACACTGTTAAAGTATTCGACTGTGTACCTGCAGTCGGTGAGTCCTGGTTCTCAGCTGTGACTTTGGGGAAAAGGGCCTCAGCAGCCAGGATGCCGCTCTTCATGGCTGTGTGGGTGCCTTTGATCTTTGGCACATTCATGAAGCCAGGGCTGCAGCCAATCAGCATCCCTCCTGGAAATGTCAGTTTTGGGATACTCTAAAAGAGCAGATTCATGTCCTGTTTAATTTGCATTCCTTATTAAGATTTTTAACATCAGAGTAAATTCTGAGAATTTGGTCAACGGTCATTTAGCTATTACAGGGCTGTTGTAGCAAACCACCCATCTCCCGTGTGAAAAACCATGGCCATCAACGCAAAGACCTGAAGACAGTGTGTGTCAATATCGATATTTTATTAACTGACAATTAATTATATACCATGGTCAGGATGAGATACGGAATATCTGTCAGACTGAAAGTAATTTTTCTGTATTAAAGCGTAAAATCATGCTGGTTGAGCAAGCGCTACCACAACCATCTCACACTCGCACACACATATTCATGGTCAAGAAAGGCATCCATGTCCATATAGTGCTTTTGGGTACTGAGACAGTGCCCACAAACACTTCATCCTAGTGGGTTCAGTCCCCCTCACCAAAAAAAGCCTGCATGTGGGATTTGTCTCCACAACAGTAATAACTAACTTTTAATGTATGGTAATTACAAAGTACTCACCCTCAGCAAGAAACAAGCATCTGTCCCACCTGCTATCACAGATGAGCTTTTTTTTTGGTCTTCATTGCGATAGATTTTAAGTAACAAATCAGCAAAAATAACTGTCTCCTCCCAGTTGCCTAAAAATGTGCTGCAGTAATGTCACAGGGTCTTTCTGAAAAGTTAAGGGATTTTCAATTGAAAAGTACTTGGAGTGGCCGCACAAAAAATAAGATGCTGGGTACTGTGTGTGTTTTTTTTCCCTGTAGGCTGCTGCATGAAGCCATATACACTCTGTTCGAACAATTCTGTGACAACTGTAAGAGGAGAACGGAGAAGGAGAAGCGAGATATGGAGACAGGGCCCAAAGGTGTACTGTGAATATTAATTCTGTAGCACAAAACTTTGAGAATTTCTCATCACTATGGAACATGTACATTGTTTGCAGACTGAAAGTCGACACATACAGTAGTGTTCAGAATAATAGTAGTGCTATGTGACTAAAAAGATTAATCCAGGTTTTGAGTATATTTCTTATTGTTACATGGGAAACAAGGTACCAGTAGATTCAGTAGATTCTCACAAATCCAACAAGACCAAGCATTCATGATATGCACACTCTTAAGGCTATGAAATTGGGCTATTAGGAAAAAAAAAAAAAGTAGAAAAGGGGGTGTTCACAATAATAGTAGCATCTGCTGTTGACGCTACAAACTCAAAACGTATGTTCAAACTGCTTTTTTAGCAATCCTGTGAATCACTAAACTAGTATTTAGTTGTATAACCACAGTTTTTCATGATTTCTTCACATCTGCGAGGCATTAATTTTGTTGGTTTGGAACCAAGATTTTGCTTGTTTACTAGTGTGCTTGGGGTCACTGTCTTGTTGAAACACCCATTTCAAAGGCATATCCTCTTCAGCATAAGGCAACATGACCTCTTCAAGTATTCTGACATATCCAAACTGATCCATGATACCTGGTATGCGATATATAGGCCCAACACCATAGTAGGAGAAACACGCCCATATCATGATGCTTCCACCACCATGCTTAATTGTCTTCACTGTGAACTGTGGCTTGAATTCAGAGTTTGGGGGTCGTCTCACAAACTGTCTGTAGCCCTTGGAACCAAAAAGAACAATTTTACTTTCACCAGTCCACAAACTATTCCCCCATTTCTCTTTAGGCCAGCTGATGTGTTCTTTGGCAAATTGTAACCTCTTCTGCACGTCTTTTATTTAAACAGAGGGACTTTGCGGGGGATTCTTGCAAATAAATTAGCTTCACACAGGCGTCTTCTAACTGTCACAGCACTTACAGGTAACTCCAGACTGTCTTTGATCATCCTGGAGCTGATCAATGGGTGAGCCTTTGCCATTCTGGTTATTCTTCTATCCATTTTGATGGTTGTGTTCCATTTTCTTCCATGCGTCTCTGGTTTTTCTGTCCATTTTCAAGCATTGGAGATCATTGTAGATGAACAGCCTATAATTTTTGCACCTGCGTATAAGTTTTCCCATCTCCAATCAACTTTTTAATCAAACTACGCTGTTCTTCTGAACAATGTCTTGAACGTCCCATTTTCCTCAGGCTTTCAAAGAGAAAAGCATGTTCAACAGGTGCTGGCTTCATCCTTAAATAGGGGACACCTGATTCACACCTGTTTGTTCCACAAAATTGACGAACTCACTGACTGAATGCCACACTACTATTATTGTGAACACCCCCTTTTCTACTTTTTACTAATAGCCCAATTTCATAGCCTTAAGCGTGTGCATATCATGAATGCTTGGTCTTGTTGGATTTGTGAGAATCTACTGAATCTACTGGTACCTTGTTTCCCATGTAACAATAAGAAATATACTCAAAACCTGGATTAATCTTTTTAGTCACATAGCACTACTATTATTCTGAACACTGCTGTAATCCTGCCAATGGCTTTAAATAGATATAAATTTCAATTATTCCCTGTAACTCAGGTACTTCAACTATATTTTTTAACTGTTCTTTTTTTAAAAAGTACCATACAATTACCCGTGAATAATAATAATGGCTGTGTTATTTTCACTCATACCTGAAATCCTCCCTCGTTCAAGGCTCTTGCACCGTATGCAATCCGATGGCCTCCTTCGAGGGTTCGAGCTATAAAGGGATGGTGTTTCCAACGTTGGAACTCTCTGAAGGGGCTCAAGTAAGGGTTGGTATAATCTAAACCAACCTGGAGTGACAAAAGACTTTTTGTTAAATCGTAATATTGTCAAACCACATAGCAAACAAATTAAGTAGACAAGCGTTACGGAAAGGAAGATTCATCATCTGATATTACTGGTTTGAGAAGGAATCCAACAAACCTAAATGTGTTCAATAACCAGAAAACACACTCACCAAACTACAACAACTGAACTGCACTGAATTTATCGACAACATATCCTCAAGTTATTGTCTACCTACAGGACATCTGGGCGTCACCTCTATTATGACCCTATGTAAACTAAAATCTATGAAATCACTCACCACAAAGCCCAAAGCCACCAGCGGCTCTCCTTCATTCAGGTGATACAGGAAAGACCCACCATAGGTGTTCCTCTTCAGGGGCCAGCCCACAGAGTGCTCCACTCTGCCGGGCCTCCACTTCTTCTCATCAATCACCCACAACTTGAAAAAGAATGAACATAAACCAGTAAAATTGCATATGACCATCATCTTTGTCTTGCCTTGAAAAAAGGACTGAACACAAGGACTTAAAGTTAACACCAGAGGGATACCCCTCCTCTGTTTGGCATTAATAGTACACGTTATCTACCTCCTTCAGGCCAATGGCGTAGGTCTGAGGGTCGCAGTTCTCACGCAGGTTGAACTGCTTGTAAAGCTGCTTGGCCAAGTGTCCATGACAGCCCTCTCCAAACACTGTGACTTTAGCGTGTAGCTCCATTCCCCTCTCAAACACGTCCTGAAATGACACACCAATACCACATGCATAAATACAAAGTGTAACCAAGACATAATACAGAGACCTGGCTGTTGCACAAATCATACATGCCTGACAGAAAGAAGCATACAGAGGGGAAAAAATGCCTCCACAAAACATGTAATATTACCCAGAATATAAGTTTGTATAATAAAACACCTTAAAAAGGCTGTGAACTGTCAAATTAAGATCGTATTTATCTCAATGTTTTTATGACAAAACACTTCTGTTAATTAAACTATGACGGCATTTTACTTGTGTTATGAAAATTCAGCATAAACATCCCCTCTTAACGAGGATGACACTTTACAATACCATCAATGGCAACAACCTTTGCTCATTCTTATGTATCACTGTGCAAAGTTTCATGTTTATGTGAGGTAATGTTGCGAAGATATGCAAGACTTTATTTGACTGCTCCCTGCAGTAGGTTCTCCTTTGTAAAGTTGAAAGCTTTTGAGCTATCAAACTCACTTTAATAACTTAAGCTCTTAATGGTCAACAGACTGGGCTTGGTGTTGATCAAAGTGATGGCCTGCAGTGAGATTCTAGGTTTTGCATATGCTACAATACCGTGTAAAAATTGAAAAACAGAAATGGGTGTAGGCTGTATCAGAAGATTTGGCACACTTCAAAGAACATACGGATGTATGAATGTTGAATGTGCAATGTACACTGTTGGAGTTTTTTTTGTTAAAAATGCATTATCCTTTATTACAGCACCACCTGAAGTGAAAAAAGCCAAAACTTTTAAAATAGGCTTATACATAAACTAGCTGAGTGAACGCTAACTCTAAGCACAGTACTTGTAGAATACAAGTTTTACATGATTTGTACGGCTGTTAAGACGAATGTGAAGATGAAGGTGTGACTTTAGGCTTCTTATGCAGGACAAAAATGTCGAAACTGATGCTCGTGTTCATTAAAGTACAGTTACTCTCTCCGTGTGGTATTTACATTTTCTAAACATTTACAGTATCCTGTCTCTTCATGGCTCCATTGTAGAGAACAGAGAAAATGACTAATTATGCTGAAGTGAATTCAGTGTAACGTTCAACAAAGTTTTCATACACAAACAGTACCTTTGGTGAGCCATCCTTGGCAATGCCAACATCATTGGTGGCAATTCCTTTCACACTTCCATCTTCATGAAACAAAACCTTGAGAAAAAGTAATAAAAATGAAGTTTGACATTTGTAGCCGAGAAGGTAATGCAAAAGTTCACTGATCTGAAAAATGGAGAGTGCAGCAATTTTTTTTTATTGTTTGAGGCTGCTTTCAGGACCGATATATGAAACAAAAACAATACAATTGTACAAAATGTAATATTAACTTCTGCTATATGAACAAAAAAAAAAAATCCATTCTTTATTCGGAATCACAACAACTTCGGGATAAATATATTTATTGCTTGAAATGGGGTATTTTACAGTTAAACACTCATTATTCATACAGACTCCAAACAATCGTCTGTTGAGCAGTGATATTCTGCTATGGAAACCTCAAGAATTGCAGAGTATTACAAAAATAAAAAAATGGAGTCTGCTCTGGGATTTCTATAGTCTTACCTCAGCTGCTGCATAACCAGGGTATAACTCCACTCCAAGCTCCTCAGCCTGCTCTCCCAGCCAACGTACAAAGTTCCCCAGCCTCACAATGTAATTGCCATGGTTCCTCATAGGCAGACCTACAGGCAGCGAGAAAAATTATGTGCATACCAATTCTGCACTGCTACCAGCTTTCCTGAACATTCCCTGAAATAAGATGGCTCCAAGTTTTCACAAACCATTCTTCATCCAATTTCAGACATTTTTTTTTTATTCATCCTCTCATTACTTATTCAGCCAAATAACCTAATCAAATTTAGATATAGTGTTTTCTCATTTAAACTTCCATATTAGACATTACACACAGTACCCTTTATGGACAGATTTCCTCTCAATATTAAATACACAGAATCTGAGCAATATGCAAAACGGATCTGACAAAAATCTACAATATCACCCTGTAGTAGTGCTTGTGGAACAGAAGTTGCCAGACCCACAAAACAAAGGGAAATGAAGCCAATATCTACCTGGCAACATGGGGACAGGAATTCTGCCTTTCTCCATTAAAATGCTGAACACGTCTTCAGTCACTGGCGTGTTAAGAGGTGCCTGAGGAAAGAGCGACATAATGTGTCGTTAAGCCCCTTTCACACCGGGCCTGCGTAGAACTGCATTGTGCTGCGTATCTAGTACGCAGGAACAGCTGCGCATGTTATGCGCAGGGGGGAAGCATGGCCTGCCTCTTCTTCTGTGGTTTTGAAGCAGAGTCCAGTGGGATGAATAAAATCCAGCAAAGCAGGTACAGTGAGGAAAATAAGTATTTGAACACCCTGCGATTTTCTAAGTTCTCCCACTTAGAAATCATGGAGGGGTCTGAAATTTTCATCTTAGGTGCACATCCACTGTGAGAGACATAATCTAAAAATAAATAAAAAATAAATCTGGAAATTACAATGTATGATTTTTTTAAATAATTTATTTGTATGTTACTGCTGCAAATAAGTATTTGAACACCTACCAACCAGCAAGAATTCTGGCTCACACAGACCTGATAATTTTTCTTTAAGAAGCCCTCTTATTCTGCACTCTTTACCTGTATTAACTGCACCCGTTTGAACTTGTTACCTGTATAAAAGACACCTGTTGATACACTCAATCAATTACACTCCAACCTGTCCACCATAGCCAAGACCAAAGAGCAGTCTAAGGACACCAGGGACCTGCACAAGGCTGGGATGGACTACAGGACAACAGGCAAGCAGCTTGGTAGAAGACAACAACTGTTATGATTATTTATTAGAAAGTGGAAGAAACACAAGATGACTGTCAATCTCCCTCGGTCTGGGATTCCATGCAAGATCTCACTTTGTGGGGTAAGGATGATTCTGAGAAAGCTCAGAACTACACAGGAGGACCTGGTCAATGACCTGAAGAGAGCTGGGACCACAGTCACAAAAATTACATTAGTAACACATAATTCTGTCATGGTTTAAAATCCTGCAGGGCAGCAAGGTCCCCCTGTTCAAGCCAGCACATGTCCAGGCCCGTTTGAAGTTCACCAGTGACCATCTGGATGATTCAGAGGAGGCATGGGAGAAGGTCATGAGGTCAGATGAGACCAGAATAGAGCTTTTTGGAATCAACTCCACTTACCATGTTTAGAGGATGAGAACAATCCCAAGAAAACCATCCCAACCGTGAAGCATGGGGGTGGAAACATCATACTCTGGGGGTGCTCTTCTGCAAAGGGGACAGGACGACTGCACCGTATTGAAGGGAGGATGGATGGGGTCATGTATTACGAGAGTTTGGCAAACAACCTCCTTCCCTCAGTAAGAGCATTGAAGATGGGTCGTGGCTGGGTCTTCCAGCATGACAATGACCCCAAACACACAGCCAGGGCAACTAAGGAGGGGCTCCATAAGAAGCATTTCAAGGTCCTGGAGTGGCCTGGCCAGTCTCCAGATCTGAACTCAATAGAAAATCTTTGGAGGGCGCTGAAACTCCAAACCTGAAAGATTTAGAGAAGATCTGTATGGAGGAGTAGACCAAAAACCCTGCTGCAGTGTGTGAAAACTTGGTCAAGAACTACAGGAAATGTTTGACCTCTGTAATTGCAAACAAAGGCTACTGTACCAAATATTAATGTTGATTTTCACAGGTGTTCAAATACTTATTTGCAGCAGTAACATACAAATAAATTATAAAAAAAAAATAAATCATACATTGTGATTTCCGGAATTTTTTTTAGATTATGTCTCTCACAGTGGCCATGCACCTAAGATGATAATTTCAGACCCCTCCATGATTTCTAAGTGGGAGAACTTGCAAAATCGCAGGGTGTTCAAATACTTATTTTCCTCACTGTATGTACTGATAAAAAAAAACCTAAAAGGATGTTTTGCAGGACTGGTATAGGGTAGCGTAGAATTGCGGCATGGTGTATAGTAGCGCAGTGTTGCTTAAACTTGAATACAATAGCGGAGTGTTGTATAGACCTGCGGAGAGCACGGCGTCCAGTACTCTACGTCGAAAATCCGTGAAAAATTAAACGTTTAATTTTTTGCGTCCATTTCGCGGACCCCTTTGCGTCCCTCAGCCTATTGCCAGATAAGGCTGCATTACGCAACTCTACATTGGCCCATTGTGAAAGGGACTTTACTGTGCTGCAGCGGAGTGCAACATTGCAAGTCCCTGTATGTGTGAATTATGATAAACCTCAAACGCAAATTGGTGCATGTGCATGTGTGCCTGAAATGACGATGTGAATGGGGGGTGGATCTGAGTTGTTCATTAGCCACTGTTACAGTGCATCCAAAACAGGCAAGAAAACAGATTCCCCACTTTTCAACATGTTTGCATTATATAGCAGGGGTGGTTTTACAAAACACTACAAGTGAGCTAGCCAAGAATGCCCAAATGTGCTCATCTGTTGTTAACTGTACAACACTCACTCCTCTTTCCTTCCAGTCAGGGAAGAGTTCTTGTAGAGCACTGGGCTCCAGACAGGCTCCAGACAAGGTGTGAGCTCCAATCTGAGATGCCTTCTCCACAAGACAGACTCGCAGCTCTTTCTGATGTTCAGTGGCCAGTTGCTTCAGACGAATGGCTGCTGAAAGTCCTGCAGGGCCACCACCGACTATTACCACATCTGCCTCATCTGCAAACCGCTCCATTTCAACACCTGGGAACAGAACATAAAAAAAAAAAAAAAAAAAAATGAAGAGAAGGCATCAAATGGGCATTGCTGCCTTCTCTTCATTCTCCACATTCTGACTCCCTTTCCCAAATTTTTAAGTTGCACAAAAGTCAGGCATGAGGTTTGAGAGATGCTTATAATAAAGATAGTCTTGATAAAACAGTCTTACCTTCCCATCGTGAATCTTTATCCCGAGGATGGATAGTGTAATGTGTTGTGATACGAGGTGTTGGCACAGAAGTGCACGTCCGTCTGTGCACTGCTGTGTACAGCTGAGGGGTGGCATGATCTGTCTGAACAGCTTTTAATGCCCCGATGCATCTGTGGGCTGCAAAGGTGAAGTAAAGAAGTAAGGACCAGTTCAAACTGATGGCTCCATTCCGTCTCAACTGCATTTTCTGGTTTACGAGAGCACGACCTGGTTCACAACTGACGTAATATAGACATAAAATATACCGTGCAAAGCTGACACAATCAGGGATACAACAAATTTTAATTTAATTAACATGTTGCTTATGTTTAACAATCACAAATTAAACATTTAGTCATTAAATATGGCAGAAAACAGAACAGAATTATCCAATCACACACTGCAATCTCTTCAGGTTTCACCAAAATCCCACATGTAAAACTGAGTTAGGTAAAGGGTAGTGCAGTCAACAGGGGAAAGTATAATGGAAATGCGAAATCCTGAATGCAACAATGTGATGAATCATGGAAGAGTCAAACTTGCCCCCCAACATAACGCAAAAGATCAAAAGCATCATTCAGTATGCCTCCAAATGCAGGGTCATGGCATTTCTGTAGTTCATATGCCCAAAAACTGTTGCATCATTGGTCCTACCAACAACATGAGTAAAAGGAAGACCTCTCATTTCACTTGAGTCAGAACAAGGCAACTCAACCAGAAAGTAGAGCTAAATGACTGCAGATGGCAGGGATTAGATCAGGGATTGGCAACCTGCGGCTCTGGAGCCACTTGGACCCTCCCTTCCCTACCATTATTTATTAAGGTTTCAGAAAGGCGCTATGTTTCCTGATCAAAAGTGAATACTTTTTTAAATCCTCGATCATCAGGAGCACTTATACTGAGCAAAACCTGCAGTGGTATCTTATCTGTGGCTACATCTCACTCCACTTTCACATGGCGGATCAGTAACAGACCTGCTTGGACCGTGTGCGCATGGCTGTCATAAACAGCAGTTGACGGCAACAGTATATGGTGAATTTGCTGTTACATCCACGAGGCAACATTAATGTCAGTTAAGGCCGTAAGCTCGTCATATATTATGGTTAAACATCAGCAAAAGAATGTGTCCAAATTCAATTAAAATGTGACTATATGAATAACTTTCAGACAACAGGGCTCTCCTCCAAAATTTACACCATGATGATACGCAGCTGAAAATTAACTCGCCACATCAGGCAAGAGAGGGGCATGAAGCACTATTCCGAGAGTCCTGCTCACTCACTGATGTCGAACGGACAAGAGTTACTGTCGCACCCTGATGTCGCCGCTTCAGGAGATTTCACAGGAAAACAATGCACAGAGGAAAATGACACCGCATGGCAGCAAACCAATTAACAAACAACAAAGACAAACTAAATGCCAACGTTACAAAAACTAAGCAAACAATAAAAAAAAACCCATCAAGAACGACAGCAAAACAAAATACAGACGAATTGAGGTTTTCGGCAGCATTTGTTCAAATTTTTCAACAGTTTAAAAATCCTGACACCAGTGCCAGCTGCAGGAACTATACTGCATGAAGGTTAAACGATGCCAACAAAAGTCAACGAAAGTCCAGATTTCTTGTTTCATTTTGGGCTTTGTTGCCCATCGTTAAGTGCCGTGTGACCGGGCCATAGATTTGAAAATCGGCATGATGGAGCAGCGCCATTATTCGATTGCTAAGTGAGAGTCCTGGATAGACACATTTAAAATAAAAACCTGATAAGCAGAAAGCACACCAAACAGGGGAAGAAAAAAAAATTAGATCATAAGTTCATGTGTTTAACATTCAGTTACAACAGTTGATTGACATAGGTGGCTGAGGGGATTAAAACACACACAAAGACGACATAACAGTGATATAAACTTTAGTCATGGCGAAAAAATGATTTTTTTTTTGCCAGCTTGCACTCGGCCGAGACGGACGCACTTTTCTCTTCTCCCTCCCTCCTTATCTTTCCTGCTTCTGTGGCGTGTTGTCTGTGAGGCTGCAGCTTTGCTCTTCTGGAAAACGACAAAAATGGATCTGTTAAAGTGGTCTCTGAACGCAATTGACACTACTTTTTCTACAAGACATTCGGGGGCGGAGGACCCGACCTGTCCTGCCGGGACGCATGTGATGGGTTACGTGATGGACTCGTGGAGGAGATGGCAGGTCATGTGCCTTTACATGCTTTCTGTGGAGGATGTCAAAGATGTGTATATATTTGGCTTGGTGGTGACCGGCTTTCTGCTGTGTGGAGCGGGCATGGCGCTGGTTTACCGGAAAATAAAGAAAGTGGGAGCAGCTTTGATTGGGCCTTCCAGGCTGCCCTACATGATTGATTCGATTGGGAAGGCAGTGGCTGCGCAGTCGGCGGGTGTTAACTGCACGCTGGAAAACATCTCGGGTAGGATTGCAGCTCTGGGAACCCGCTTTGACCGTCTGTGAAGACCACATTCTACATTCAGATGCATTGAGAGCCACTCTGTTCTCAGAACTGTGTAATCTTTCAGGCGTCTGCTAATCTGGTTATTCATTTGGCCTCCCCAACACAGCTGCACTTCAAGGTCGCTGTGATAAAAAACCTCCTCAAGAAGATCAACACTTAAACCTCGCTCCCTGGCCATCCCCCCTCCCCTCAGCTTCTCCAGCTCTGACGTTGACTGTGGACCCCTCAGGGCTGAGCCCCTCCTCCTCCAGGATTGTCGGACAAGGCCATTGACGGCGCCAAATAGGCTGCCTCCGGAGTGTTCTGATAAAATGGACCTTCAAATGTCGGTTGTCGTCCTGCGTCTTTGTTTTGTCTGTGATTATTGTTTTTCTGTGCTGATGGGGATTTTTTTCCTCATTGCTGCTGTGTAACGCAGTGGCTATGAGGGTTTTTTTTTTCTCCTTTTCCCTCGTGTTTTTGCTTTTCAATATATGTTTATGTACCGGGCCGGCCTATGTGTGTTGTGTGTTATGTGTATGTCGTTTGTTATGGGTCGGTCTTGGTTTGCTCAGCCCTGCTGTTGACCAAGGCAGGGATGTACATCTGGAGCTGGTCCCCGGGCGCCTAATGGCGACTTCTGCTCCTACTGGCAATTAGGATGGGTTAAATGCAGTAGACACATTTCATTGTGCAGGGAACATGTTCTTCTGTGCATATGACAATAAAATTACTTTGAATCCTTGAAATACAAACTGGCCTATTTTTATTTTTACTTTTTAAACTGCAGCTCTGTATTTTATTTCTACCTCTTATTTTACTCATTAAAATAAAGAAGGGGGGGGCGTACGTATAATCTATAGAGATGACTCACTAAGCCTGCTTAATGGGTTCTATTTATTTCAAAGTACGCCTACTCATGCCACTGCAAGAGTTTGATGGTTTCCTTTGCTCTAATAAGTTAAAAACGATAAAATGTTATTACTTTTCCTTATTCATTCTGTAATTTCAGAAATGAAAAAACTGTAGTTCAACTATAGATGTAAAACTTCATAAGCCGTGTTGTCTTTATTCAGGAGAAATATGTTTTGTGGCTCCAGACAAATTTGATTTGGTAGGTGAGGGGGCAAAAACTCTTGATAGTAAAGGTTGCAGACCTCTGTACTTGACTATGGCAGGCCAAATCAGATTATATTGCTTTCTCATGTTTCATAGCAGGTATGTTATTGGATTAATATCATGTTTTTTTAGTCAAAATCAGAAGATTTATTTCAATAACAGAGCACTGGATGCCACTACTCATGAATAATTCAAGTGGGTCCCAAAATAATGTTAACAATAACTGTTTTATAAGATTAAGCCCTAAAATGTATGATTTATATGATTGGGGAGGTGATGGTCTAGTGGTTAAGCATTGGGCTTGAGACCAGAGGATCCTCGGTTCAAATCCCAGCCTGACCAGAAAATGCAAGGTCCTTAATCCCCTAGTTTCTCCCGGTGCGTAGTGAGTGCCTTGTATGGATGGACCAACACATAATCTTGGACACACCTTGGACCTGGTTATTTCTTTTGGGCTCTCAGTTTCACTTAAGGACATATCAGACATTGCTATTTCAGATCACTTTCCTGTTATTTTTGAATTTATTGCTCCTCCATCTGCTAGTAAGCCACTTGTTCCTGTCTCTCGCCGCCGTTTGGTCACCTCCTCGACAGCGGGGGACTTTGCTGCTGCCTTCATGGACTCTCAGTTTTATGCCATGAATGGACTGGTTTCTCCATATACTCCCAGATAACATCCTCTCTTCTTTCCACTCTACATGCACAGTCATTTTGGACTCTGTTGCACCGATGCGCTGCAAATCCAGGAAATCAAAATCCGACCCCTGGTTAAATGCCACGACCCGTGCCCTCAGGCAACGCTGCAGACGGGCGGAGAGAAAATGGAAAAAGGACAAACTACAGGTGTCTCTGGGTTTTCTGAGGGACAGTCTGACTATCAGAAGGCTGTGAAGGAGTCAAAAGCACAATATCTGTCTCATATTATTTCGAGCAGTTGTCATCGTCCCAGTGTGTTATTTCAGACTATAAACTCAGTTGTAAATCCACACACCTCTGTTTTGTTGGACGCTACAACCACAACCTGTGAGGAGTTTCTTCAGTTTTTTATTGATAAGGTTTCATCAGTCAGACAGAACGCTGATCAGAGCTGTAATGTTGAGTTGTCTGCTCCTCGTGTACATTCTGCTGTGCTCGAACAGTTTGAGCCCATTTCTTTTGCATCTCTCGCTGATGTTGTAAAACATAAAATCTACAAGTTGTCCTTTTGATGTTGTTCCAGCTAAGGTGCTGAAGGAGGTTTTTAATACTGTTGGGGCGGGTCTCCTAACTTTTATCAATGCTTGTCTTAGATCAGGGTCTGTTCCAGCTGCTTTTAAACATGCTGTGGTTCGACCTCTTCTTAAAAAACCTCACCTGGACTCATCAGTTTTATCCAATTTTAGACCTGTCTCTCATCTGCCATTTCTATCTAAGGTTTTAGAAAAGGTTGTCTTTTTACAGTTACAATCATTTTTAGAAGACAATCTCATCCTTGAAAAATTCCAGTCTGGGTTTAGATCGCGACACAGCACTGAGTCAGCACTTTTAAAAGTTCATAATGATATTACTCTGTCGGTGGATGCAGGGAATCCTGCTGTGCTGGTTCTGTTGGACCTCACAGCAGCCTTTGATACTGTGGATCACACAGTACTTGTTTCCCGGTTGGAACATTTTATTGGCATTCATGGTACTGCACTTGAGTGGTTTAGATCATATTTGGCTGAAAGGAGCTTTTCTGTCATGATTGGGGACCTTTCCTCATCAACTGCTCCTCTGTGCTGTGGAGTGCCGCAGGGATCTGTCCTTGGGCCGATTCTACTTTCTTTGTACATTCTGCCATTGGGGTCAATTATAACCCAGCACAATTTGTCCTTTCATTGTTATGCAGATGATCTGCAAATCTATCTGCCTGTGAGGACTAATGGGAGTGATGCTTTGTCATCATTATTTAATTGTATTCGTGATGTAAAGCAGTGGCTGTCCCGAAACTTCCTTTACCTGAATGATGGTAAAACTGAGATCATGGTGTTTGAGCGCACTGGCATACCAAATGTGGTAACACCAAATTTTGGTGCTTTGGCTAACTATGTAAAACCAGCTGTCAAGAATTTGGGAGTGATATTTGACAGCTGTTTGAGGTTCGATCAACAGATAAATTCTGTTGTCAAAGCTAGTTTTTTCCAACTTCGCCTCTTGGCTAAAATAAAGCACTTTCTCAGTAGACGTGATCTTGAGACGGCCATTCATGCTTTCATCAGCTCCAGACTTGATTATTGTAATGCACTTTATGCGGGCATTAATCAGTCATCTCTTGTGCGTCTCCAGTTGGTGCAGAATGCTGCTGCTCGTCTTTTGACAAACACTTCTAGACGTGAGCATATTGCGCCCATCCTATACTCACTCCACTGGCTTCCAGTTCGTTTTAGAATTGATTTTAAAATTTTAATGTTTGTTTTTAAAGCTATTTATGGCCTTGCACCTCCCTACTTGTCTGAAATTTTAACTTTGCGCACCTACAGTAGGACGTTAAGGGCGTCTGGCCAGCTTTACTTAGATGTTCCAAGGTCAAGATATAAACGCTGGGGTGATCATGCCTTCGCGGTAGCTGGCCCCAGACTGTGGAATGAGCTACCTCTTGAGTTACGTACTATTCCTGACCTAGCACTTTTTAAATCTAAGTTAAAGACTTATTTATTTAAACTGGCTTTTAACACTTAGTGGGGAGGTGACATGTTCTGTTATTTTTATGTTCTTTTTTTTATGTGTTGTTTTAAAATTTTATTTTATGTGTGTTTTATTTTGTAAATTTGTGTTTTTAATGTTAAGCACTTTGGACACCAGTTGGTGCTGTAAAGCGCTTTATAAATAAATGTTGATTGAAAAATGTTGATTATGGCAGCACTCTGACAACAGCATCTGATGCAGATGGGAAAGCGCTATATAAATCCAGTCCATTTACCATTTAGTTTCATGTTCAATGTACCAGCAAAAGCAGCAGGCAGTAGATTTGCTGCCGTTGTGAAACTTGGAAATAAAAGCAGTGAATTAAATGAGAAAAAATAATGTTCAAAAAGGGCTTAATGAAATCTACAGAAGTGGTCAGAAGCTTGGTAACTAAAACTTAATTCAGACAACTGTAAACAAATAAGAATTTAAGTAACTGTACACCAGGAGATACTTATTCAAAGGGGACAGTCATAAAGCAAATGGAATGAAGACAGAAATGGTGGACAGAGAATGCAATTAATTTTGACAACACCTTAGCCTTTAATCAACTCAGATCCAAAATTATTGGAAAAAGCCCCTCACACATAATACGAATGTGGCTGAATTGCCCACGAAACAGGAATCGTATGCAATAGGTGTAAAATGGGAGCTGCCTCCAATGCCTCGTACACCTGTTGCTACAACTACTCGCACACACCAGTGGCTAAAAGACAGAGAGTGCCCTGTAAGAGCCCATTCGAACCCTCTCACGGCAGGTGTCGGCCAAATTCCAGTTGACATACACAAACATCTAACACCGCTCGCTTGGCACTTAGAAAATGTGTGGCCATTCGTGCAGTAAGCACAAAAATAGTGAGCAGATGATCACTTTCGAGCTGGCTGTGAAATTTGTCTAAGTGCCCCACACGTGCCGTGCGTGTGAATCACACGTGTGTTGTGCCCCCTCCCTATCTGCAACACATGTTGGATGTGTTGCGGATGGGGGGGAATAACTAAATAGCAGTAGAAATAACTAAAAAGGAATGATCACATAACACAGACACATTGTGACAAGTTGATGTCACGTTGGTGTGTGCGCTGAACTGACAGGGGGCGTGGCCGCCCACAGCCGCAGCTGTTGAGATCTGTGGTTCTGGATGTCACGTCTATGGAACACGTACCGTTTGGATGGACATGAACTTACAACGGTCCACTGTGACGCGCATGTGTCTGCTTGCTGTCCTCATGTGGACATACATAAAAACATATGTCACTGTTGCGACGGGCTGGATACGCCAGGCCAGTAGATGTGGACATGATAAGAGTGCGCTGCTCCATTCATGTCATTTCATGACTGTACATCTGACTATGGTTCATCTACAGAGGAGCAGACGGTTCATACTTGTATTGTTCGCTCAATAAGAGGGATTCAACAAAATGCGCTGTTGTTTTTATGGTGTGTGGTTTTATTTATTTATTTATTTTTTTAATACGTCTATCTCCTTGTTGATTTTAGGCATTTTTCCACACCTTTTATAGGACAGCGATGGTAGTGCAGTGGTAAAGTTTCTGGCTGGCAGTCAGAGCTTTCGTAAATTGCAGGTTTGAATCCCGCGGGTGGCAGTGTGGTTACACATGCTCCAGCTGCTCACACTGTGTTGCTCATGCACGAAACCGTCGCAGCGGGATCGATCTGTCAGGGATCGGAATGTTGGGTCCTCCATACCACAAGACAAAATATTTGACAAGTGTTAAAATGTATTATTCCACATAAGTGCACATCTAAAATCTTTAAACTGCTTGAACTCTATATTGTAGAGACGTTTGTTTTCCCCTTTGTAGAGGATGGCATCACCGGGTTACTCGCAAGGTCTGTCAACAATTCAAATTCATTTATTTATTACTGATCAAATGGACATTTTTTTTTATTTACAAGTTAGATATTTACAGTTTTAGACACACCGATTGTCCCTGAAACATTATGTAAACAGCTGTCAGCGCTACTGACTGCATTAACGAAGCTGAGGGCAACGAATAAAATTAGTTTTGTACATAACAACGTTTAAAATCATTTCCAGAAAATTAACAAGCGAATATTGAGAATAAGATGTAATATGCAATCTGCAAACCGTACAAATGAAGAGAAATAAAGACAGTTCGGTGACCAACATTTTGATTGAACTTTAACCTACATTTTAGCTAGCTGCTAGCACACGAAAAAGCTGTAGTTTTTTTTTTTTTTTTGGTAGTGACAAAAAAGCACGCATAGGTACATATACATTTGGCAGTTGCCTCTTTCTGTTGTCATTGACGTTCCGGAGCAAAACGTGTCACTGCGCCTGAAAAAGAAAAAAAAGCTGCTGGCAAATGTAGCACAGAGCGCTATTAAAGCTAAACTAGCTGTTACTGAACGTACCTCGGTGTGAGTACCTCCGAATTGGAAGCATGATGTGTCAGCTAGCAGACAGCTGCCGAACCCTCTCCTTACCGACTGTGAAAAAAAATCAGTATTCCTCCAGCTGGACAGATTCCCAACTCTGTTGTCTCCACGGCACTCTGAACCAGCTTCGAAACATTTGAAACAAGCATCGCATCGAAACGTTTCGCCAATCACTGCCCTGTTAGGGCAAAGCCTACTGTCAGAAGTGGGTACTGCAGCTATTAGAAACGGGGGCAAATAAATCTACCCTATCCAATTCAACACGATAGCTCAAAAACAATAAATGATACTGTATTGTAAGTTATTAAATTACAAGAACATATAATGAGGACAAACTCACATCTGGCGAATTCTGATGGCTTTGTTTTGCCTATGTAATTTTCCCATAAGTGAGTCTGCCACCTGCTGGATGGTTTGTGAATGTTGGCTTGGTGATGAATTAGTGAGTCAGACTTTTTCTGCATTGTACTAAAACAGAGCAGTAAACTATTATTTTCTGATTAAAACACAGTGGTTACATCCTAAAATAAATATAACATAAATATAACCTCCGCACAAGCTAGCAGAAAGTATTTTGGGTGAATTTCTCTGACATGCACATTGTAAATATGTTGTTACAAAGTAACGTTTTTTTTTTAAATATATATTGTTATGTACCTTATATACCCTATGTACCCTCCGTCAGACTCCGCAGGAGCCAATGTGACGGAGGCCGTCAGCAGTTGCTGTGCATGTGATGGGCAATAAACCTCACTCCCCAACAGCTAATAGGATTTTCCAATTTCAATTCATTTTCAATTTATTTTCATTTTATATAGCTCCAAATCACAACAGAGTTGCTGTAGTTGCTGAACTACATCACCCTGTGTTGCAGACAGGAAATTTGGACCCCTGGAGCGAGCCTTTTCCAGCATTTCACAGAGATATTTCAGAATCTGCTATGCCAGACAGCATCGGCAACCTCATGCCTTTATATTTAACCCTCTGCCTTGTTTCTCTAACCATAAGAGAAAAAAAAAACTTATGGAAGTCACACTGGAATAGAAGCTGCATGTTTTCGTCTGTGGAACTCTTTTTAACAGTGTGAGTTTAACAAGAGACAGGGACTCAGTGCAGCTTGTGCACACCACAGCATGTGTTGTTACTTAAGATAAGAACTTTTAAATTCCAAAAAATAAGTAAGATGGAAAAAATGGGTGTGTGATGGACAACATGTGGGATATTATTTGTTGCCATTTGGATTAAATAAATCATCCGATGATCACAGATTGCTGCCCCCCCCCCCCCCCCCCTCCAACAAAAAAAACCCAGTCCATTTGATCTTTTCTTTTGTTAAATCAACTTTTTAGTTTTGGACTTTTGTGCATTACTGTAGTGTACTTTTATTATTGTTGTTTATTCTTTTATTATTGGAATTTATTTTGTGTAGTCTGTGGATTCCTGGCAAAGCCTGAAATAAAATCATTAATTATTATTAATAAAGGCATGATTTTTCTGTGTGTATGTTGTATATACGAACCTCTGAGACGAGGAAAGTGGCTGTGCATACAAGACCTTCATGCTTTGCATTTATCACCTACATGGTCCGAGATTTTGTCCTGTAAAATCAAAAACTGCAGAGGGAGTTTTTACTTACCACTGTAGCCAGTGTGCTTGATCATGGGGTGGGTAAGGTCCAGCCATTACTTTTGTGTAGTGCCTTGAGGTGAATAATGATTTTGTGCTATATACATAAATAACTTGAACCGTTTGAGCCTTTGAGTTTTACATGAGGGCATCATTTCATATGCAGTAAATGTGTTTACTCGTAACACAGACAGTGATGATGGTTGTGTCATTTGCAGCAGCAAACATTGCTGTTTTTACAAAACGGCAGAAACAAGATAATTCATAAATATGAAATCAATAATTTATTCTGAATCTCATCTCAATCGGTCCCCAATCGGACCGGGAGTGACATGTTTAGCCGCATGTTCTCCTTGAATTGCTGGCTGTCTGAGTGGTGTCCAAAAAATGAGGTGGGCTTCATAGATAATTGGCAAAGCTTCTGGGGAAAACCTGGTCTTGTTAGGAGAGACGGCATCCATCCCACTTTGGATGGAGCAGCTCTCATTTCTAGAAATCTGGCCAATTTTCTTAAATCCTCCAAACCGTGACTATCCAGGGTTGGGACCAGGAAGCAGAGTTGTAGTCTTACACACCTCTCTGCAGCTTCTCTCCCCCTGCCATCCCCTCATTACCCCATCCCCGTAGAGACGGTGCCTGCTCCCAGACTACCAATAACCAGCAAAAATCTATTTAAGCATAAAAATTCAAAAAGAAAAAATAATATAGCACCTTCAACTGCACCACAGACTAAAACAGTTAAATGTGGTCTATTAAACATTAGGTCTCTCTCTTCTAAGTCCCTGTTGGTAAATGATATAATAATTGATCAACATATTGATTTATTCTGCCTAACAGAAACCTGGTTACAGCAGGATGAATATGTTAGTTTAAATGAGTCAACACCCCCGAGTCACACTAACTGTCAGAATGCTCGTAGCACGGGCCGGGGCGGAGGATTAGCAGCAATCTTCCATTCCAGCTTATTAATTAATCAAAACCCAGACAGAGCTTTAATTCATTTGAAAGCTTGTCTCTTAGTCTTGTCCATCCAAATTGGAAGTCCCAAAAACCAGTTTTATTTGTTATTATCTATCGTCCACCTGGTCGTTACTGTGAGTTTCTCTGTGAATTTTCAGACCTTTTGTCTGACTTAGTGCTTAGCTCAGATAAGATAATTATAGTGGGCGATTTTAACATCCACACAGATGCTGAGAATGACAGCCTCAACACTGCATTTAATCTATTATTAGACTCTATTGGCTTTGCTCAAAAAGTAAATGAGTCCACCCACCACTTTAATCATATCTTAGATCTTGTTCTGACTTATGGTATGGAAATAGAAGACTTAACAGTATTCCCTGAAAACTCCCTTCTGTCTGATCATTTCTTAATAACATTTACATTTACTCTGATGGACTACCCAGCAGTGGGGAATAAGTTTCATTACACTAGAAGTCTTTCAGAAAGCGCTGTAACTAGGTTTAAGGATATGATTCCTTCTTTATGTTCTCTAATGCCATATACCAACACAGTGCAGAGTAGCTACCTAAACTCTGTAAGGGAGATAGAGTATCTCGTCAATAGTTTTACATCCTCATTGAAGACAACTTTGGATGCTGTAGCTCCTCTGAAAAAGAGAGCTTTAAATCAGAAGTGTCTGACTCCGTGGTATAACTCACAAACTCGTAGCTTAAAGCAGATAACCCGTAAGTTGGAGAGGAAATGGCGTCTCACTAATTTAGAAGATCTTCACTTAGCCTGGAAAAAGAGTCTGTTGCTCTATAAAAAAGCCCTCCATAAAGCTAGGACATCTTTCTACTCATCACTAATTGAAGAAAATAAGAACAACCCCAGGTTTCTTTTCAGCACTGTAGCCAGGCTGACAAAGAGTCAGAGCTCTATTGAGCTGAGTATTCCATTAACTTTAACTAGTAATGACTTCATGACTTTCTTTGCTAACAAAATTTTAACTATTAGAGAAAAAATTACTCATAACCATCCCAAAGACGTATCGTTATCTTTGGCTGCTTTCAGTGATGCCGGTATTTGGTTAGACTCTTTCTCTCCGATTGTTCTGTCTGAGTTATTCTCATTAGTTACTTCATCCAAACCATCAACATGTTTATTAGACCCCATTCCTACCAGGCTGCTCAAGGAAGCCCTACCATTATTTAATGCTTCGATCTTAAATATGATCAATCTATCTTTGTTAGTTGGCTATGTACCACAGGCTTTTAAGGTGGCAGTAATTAAACCATTACTTAAAAAGCCATCACTTGACCCAGCTATCTTAGCTAATTATAGGCCAATCTCCAACCTTCCTTTTCTCTCAAAAATTCTTGAAAGGGTAGTTGTAAAACAGCTAACTGATCATCTGCAGAGGAATGGTCTATTTGAAGAGTTTCAGTCAGGTTTTAGAATTCATCATAGTACAGAAACAGCATTAGTGAAGGTTACAAATGATCTTCTTATGGCCTCGGACAGTGGACTCATCTCTGTGCTTGTTCTGTTAGACCTCAGTGCTGCTTTTGATACTGTTGACCATAAAATTTTATTACAGAGATTAGAGCATGCCATAGGTATTAAAGGCACTGCGCTGCGGTGGTTTGAATCATATTTGTCTAATAGATTACAATTTGTTCATGTAAATGGGGAATCTTCTTCACAGACTAAAGTTAATTATGGAGTTCCACAAGGTTCTGTGCTAGGACCAATTTTATTTACTTTATACATGCTTCCCTTAGGCAGTATTATTAGACGGTATTGCTTAAATTTTCATTGTTACGCAGATGATACCCAGCTTTATCTATCCATGAAGCCAGAGGACACACACCAATTAGCTAAACTGCAGGATTGTCTTACAGACATAAAGACATGGATGACCTCTAATTTCCTGCTTTTAAACTCAGATAAAACTGAAGTTATTGTACTTGGCCCCACAAATATTAGAAACATGGTGTCTAACCAGATCCTTACTCTGGATGGCATTACCCTGACCTCTAGTAATACTGTGAGAAATCTTGGAGTCATTTTTGATCAGGATATGTCATTCAAAGCGCATATTAAACAAATATGTAGGACTGCTTTTTTGCATTTACGCAATATCTCTAAAATCAGAAAGGTCTTGTCTCAGAGTGATGCTGAAAAACTAATTCATGCATTTATTTCCTCTAGGCTGGACTATTGTAATTCATTATTATCAGGTTGTCCTAAAAGTTCCCTAAAAAGCCTTCAGTTAATTCAAAATGCTGCAGCTAGAGTACTGACGGGGACTAGAAGGAGAGAGCATATCTCACCCATATTGGCCTCTCTTCATTGGCTTCCTGTTAATTCTAGAATAGAATTTAAAATTCTTCTTCTTACTTATAAGGTTTTGAATAATCAGGTCCCATCTTATCTTAGGGACCTCGTAGTACCATATCACCCCAATAGAGCGCTTCGCTCTCAGACTGCAGGCTTACTTGTAGTTCCTAGGGTTTGTAAGAGTAGAATGGGAGGCAGAGCCTTCAGCTTTCAGGCTCCTCTCCTGTGGAACCAGCTCCCAATTCAGATCAGGGAGACAGACACCCTCTCTACTTTTAAGATTAGGCTTAAAACTTTCCTTTTTGCTAAAGCTTATAGTTAGGGCTGGATCAGGTGACCCTGAACCATCCCTTAGTTATGCTGCTGTAGACGTAGACTGCTGGGGGGTTCCCATGATGCACTGTTTCTTTCTCTTTTTGCTCTGTATGCACCACTCTGCATTTAATCATTAGTGATCGATCTCTGCTCCCCTCCACAGCATGTCTTTTTCTTGGTTCTCTCCCTCAGCCCCAACCAGTCCCAGCAGAAGACTGCCCCTCCCTGAGCCTGGTTCTGCTGGAGGTTTCTTCCTGTTAAAAGGGAGTTTTTCCTTCCCACTGTAGCCAAGTGCTTGCTCACAGGGGGTCGTTTTGACCGTTGGGGTTTTACATAATTATTGTATGGTCTTGCCTTACAATATAAAGCGCCTTGGGGCAACTGTTTGTTGTGATTTGGCGCTATATAAAAAAATTGATTGAATTGATTGAATCTCACAAAAAAGTAGCATTATCACAAAGACAACAAGCAGAGCTGCCGCAGTTTTATTGAGACACAAACGACGTTGCTCATTATGTTCCTCGTTGGTTTATTATCTGACAATCTTATTTCCCCCAGTAAATTCTTGACCAGTAAAACCATGCTTCAATCATATGATTGAAGCATGGTTTTACTGGTCACTTAATATTTAGCAGTCGAGCCAAACCAGAGTGCAAAACCAACAAAGTTGGAAACCATCACAATGATACATACACACATGGACAAAATTGTTGGTACGGCTGTATTTTATGTACATACTCGTATTTTAATATATGGTCAGAAACAAATGCAAATAAAACAATTTTGTTTCACTGAAATATTTTTTAAAATGTCCAAATTAATTTGGCACCAAGAACAAAGCAAAATGCTTTCAGAAAGTGAAACAAAAAAATCCTGACATAAAATGTATGCTGGGCACAATTACTGGCACCCTTTCATGAATTTACAGGAAATCATCACTTTTACAGCCAGTTTTCTTTAAACAAGTCAGGGGATGGATACATGAACATTTCCAAGTCACTGATTATGTTGTGGATGTCATTTACATCAATCTTTAAGAAATACAAACAGGACTGTATGGCAAGTCTGTCTGGAGGAAGCAGTTCTCAAAACCTGAGTGACCGACTGTGCAAGAAGGAGATGACTGAGGAGTCATAGGCTTCTGTGGCTGCAACTGGAGAAATTGTGCATAATGCAAATTTTGAATTTTGCATCAACAGTTACACAGCTTCATGGTGGAGTGGAACAGAGAAGGATTTTCTGAAAGAGATGTGAAATTTCAGCAACAGTTCGCCAGAAGGTACACGAGAGATGCAAGCCTAGATTTCACTTGTATAAAAATTCTTCTCTGTTCCACTTCACTATGAGGCTGTGAGTGGAGCTGCAACAGACAAAAGCTGCACTATGAACAATTCTCCAGTCACGGCCACAGATGCCCATCTCTTCTTCAGAGTTGTCTTGGGTGTCTTGGTGGCTTCCCTCACTCTTCTCCTTCTTGCACAGTCACTCGGTTTTTGAGAACTGTCTACTCCAGACAGATTTACCATACTGTTTGTAATTCTTAAAGATGGAAATGAAGTCCAAGACAAAATCAGTGACTTGGAAATGTTCATGTAACCATTCTCTGACTTTATCGGCTCGTTTCTGCTTAAAACTGATTTTAGAATGATTTAAGAGGTTTTATTTTGTTATCGGATGGTTCATAATCACATTATTCCCTTTGATTGCTTTGGGTGTAGAGAATCAGACTCAGAGAGTCAGACTCAGATATGCTGCTGTGGCGCTCTAATTGGTCCTCTGTCTTTTATTATGAAATAATACTGAATTTATGTGGAAATGATTGTTGTACAAAAGCTTCAGATATCTGTCACTGAGACAGATGATGACTGGAGTGCAGTTTGAAGCAGAAAATTGGTCAGTTGCTGGGGGGACCGATCAGAATGGAACCGATTTTTACATGGAAATAGAGACTGGAATGGTCGTCACGTGACTAGCGGCGTGCCGCACGGCGGCCATTACTAAGAGTGGAGAGGCCGCCTTGAGCCAGTTAAGACACCTGTTATTAAACAGAAGTGAAATGAGGGGAAAAAAGGCAGCCAGTGCTTCGCCATCAACTGCACCAACTATAAAAACAAATTCTCCAATACTAAAATGAACTGTACAAGAGCCTTAATGTAATTATGTAAAAAAAATGTCTATTTTAAAGTCGTTATGTTGCAATTTAATATCGATATACTGAGACTATAACTCAACGCCATAAGTTCTTTTCATTAAGCTGCATTCACATGCATACAAATACAGAAACAAAAATGTTTAAATATATTTATGTCTATATATATATATATACTTACAGTGTTGTTTAATATGATATGTACATGGTGGTCGCAGGCGGCATTTAAATTTTAACAGTGTGGTTGGAGGGGATGGGGTTGGCACTTTTTACCCTGACTGAGGGTCAAAAGTCATAAATTCTGAATGGCTTTATATCTACTTGGAATAAAATGCTAGTAAAAATCATATATATGTTGTTGTCATTAAAAGACTAGCCATAATATTACAGTGGAAAAAGCAGCAAGGTAAATGACCACAATGGCAAGGCATACTTCAGATTAATATTTTAATACATAAGGATTATTTATCCAGGCATGTATGGGTTCATTAGAGCTTTTAATCAGCTTGAATACAACTTACAAGGCTTAATTTATAAAAATCCATCGACAATTATGACAGGAAAAAAAAACTTCACAGTAAATGAACAGAATAGCATATTTTCCCCCAAATTTCCACACTTTACATAAAACATTTTTTTTCTACCCAGGCATGTATGGGTTCATTAGAAAGAGCAATTAAAGGACTTTAAAACAAACCTACTTTTATTAAAATCTGTTAACAAAAAGCGGCAATAGAGCAAGAAAAGCAGCAGAGTTTGTCATAATTTTCCCAAATTTCGGCATTTTACATAAAAGTTTTTATTTTCACCCACACATGCATAGGTTCATTGGAAAGAGCTTTCACAGGGCTTTAAAACAAGCCTACATTTATTAAAATCCGTTAAGAAATAGTGACGCTAGTGCAAAAAAAAGCGGTCAGTTTATTATTGATGATCGGCATCTCCACCCTTAGTAATGGTGCCTTTCTGTCCTGAGCGACGCTAATAGATTGAGGCGCGCACGTCCATTCCAGGGCTATATTTCCATGGATTTTTAGAGGGGACCATTTGGTCAGTGACACCAACATACATTTTATGTCAGGGATTTTTTTCTGCACTTTTGTTTTGTTCTTGTTGCCAAATAACTTGGGACATTTTTAAAAATATTTTGATTAAACAAAATGGCTTTGTTCTCATGGTCTGCCTCTCTCCTTTCCTTTTTTAACCTTGTGTATAGTTTGTTAGTTTTTCCCCCTAGATGGTGCACTGCAGAGTCGAGGAACACTTGCTGCTCATCACTGCCACACACCTGACGTGTATGAGCGGCTCATCAGCAGTGGGTTACTTAAACCCGGGGTTTCATCTTTTTCACTGCCGGATTCTTGTTTTTTCATGCCATGAAGCCCGAGTCTTGTATCGCATCCTGCATGAGATTCCATGACCTTGACCCTGTCTTTTCCTGCCGCTTCCATGCACTCAGACTTCGGAGTTTTCTGCAGCTTGTTTCAAGGTAACCTGGCCAACTCTAACTCAAGTATTAGAGCTTGTTGATTTCTCTCATGCTTCCAGACACTCTCCTGCGCAGCTTCCACGTTGCATATGCTCACGGCTCCACGACTATCTGCACCATGTCACTGTGAAACTCTCTCTGCCATGCTTCAGTTAAGTTCCATCATGTTCTGTGAGATCCTGCTCTCACACTGTTCCTGTCAGTGACTGTGCTTGACTAAGAACTAGTCAAGAACTAGTACCAAGAACTATTTCCAAGAAGTGTTTTCCTAGAACTGTATGAACTCTGATAATGAACCACTAAGAACTTTCCAAGTCGTTTCTTAGTCCTGCTTAATTGGAACTACATCCAGATGCACAGCACTTGACCTCTGAAGATACTCATGAACTGTGAACAATTCCTGAACAGCAAACCTTATTTCCTAGAATATGGACATTATTTCCAGAACAGTGAACATTCCTGTTTTAAGCCTACAGTGAACTGCTCGTTGTTAAAGGCTTCAGTGCTATGAGTGCAAGCCCTCACCTCTGTTCTCCTCCATTCTCCTAGTTCCTGTCCTCATCTCTGTGCGCCCATCTGGCTCCTGATCCAGTTCCCCTATACCCCAGAATTCCTGCTTGTTTTCAGAAATAAATCTCTTTTCATTCACAGTGAGTTCTGTTCCTTGCTCCCAGCATTTAAGTCCATCACCTGTAACGGTCCTGCCTGGACCCCTAACCCTAACATTTGTTTGCATTTATTTCTGACCATATATTAACATGTGTACATAAAACAAAGATCTACCTACAATTTTGTAGGTATTGGACCAAAAAAAGGAAGGACAAAAACTACGTACAGTAATACTGAATGTTTAAGATCGATGATTCCCACAGGTTTCCCCATATGGAGCTTAAAGCATACTTACACAAGAGCAATCTGAGATTTCTGACATCTGCCAAGGGTTTACAAGGACTCAAAATAAGTTATGTGATTCACATTGTGACTTGGACTGCATCTGGAATACACAATGCAATAACTGCATACTGATCCAGAATGGTCAGACTGATAAAGATGGAGCAATCTGATATTTGATTCACAAGCTGAAACAAAATGGTGTCTTCCTGATCTTGGTTTTACATTGTGAGGTCGTATTCATGAAGTAGTTTTCGAGTAATCCTTAAAAGTCTAAGAAGTGAAATACTGATTCCGGATCACCTCCAAAATTTAATGGTCTTCCAAGGCCTAACATCAATATGTGATGAAAATTTGGTGAAAAATCAATTAATCCTCAAAATCAGACGTAGTGAAGCATTGAATTTGAAATCCTGATTCCGGATCACCTCCAAAATTTAATGGAGTCTTCCATGGCCTAATATCTATCTGTGGTGAAAAGTTTGTCAAAATCTGTGCAGTAGCTTCTGACATAATCCTGACAAAAGACAGACACAAATAAACTCTGCTGATTTTATTATGTCCTTGGTGGGCGTAATTTACATCACGGAGTACTTGTCCGGGGTGTAAACCACATCCCGATCAGTGTAACCGGGTGTAACATTCACAATCAATCGGTGAAAATAAACAGGATAAATTGGGCAATGATAACAGATATGCAAAAACATTTTAACCTCCACCAACCAATGGACGAAGGTTAACTGATCATCTGTCTGTCCAACTGTGTGATCATTCAAGGTGCAGAAAATCAGTTGTAACAGAATTTTGTTGAACAATGGTCAGTGTCTAAGAAGAGTTGGCCAAATTTTGAGACAGAGCCAGATTTGATGAAAGAAAATTTCTTGTATGTTATTTTATAATTTGGACCTTTTCTCAGCATTCCAAGAGCTGCTATTATGGCTTCACAAAGACCTTTACATGCAGTGCTTGAAACAAAGACCAATCGGCCAGTGTTAAAAACTTCACTTCTGTTAGCTGGTGGAAGTATTATCACTATTATCACTATTTGAGTTCTTTAACTTGATATACATTCGACTCCATAAGTACTTGGACAGTGACAATTTTTGTAATTTTGAAACCAGAGTGTGTGTGCCAGCTACAGGGGTATCACACCATTCGGCCTCCCTGGTAAAGTCTACTCCAGGGTGCTGGAAAGGAGGGTTCGGCCGATAGTCAAATCTCAGATTGAAGAAGAACAATGAGGGTTCTGTCCTGACAGTGGAACAACTGACAAGCTCTTCACTCTTACAAGTACCCTAGAGGGTGCCTGGGAGTATGCCCATCCTGTCTACATGTGTTTTGCAGACTTGGAGAAGGTGTATGATCGAGTACCCTTGGGATGCTGTGGGAGGTGGAGTGAGGGGGTCCATTCGGTCATCTAATCCCTGTATTCAGAAAGCTAGAACTCTGTTCAGTCCTCGGCACTAAGACAGACTTATTTCCGGTGATGGTTGGCCTCCACCAGGGCTGCATCTTGTCACCAATCCCATTTGTGTTATTCATGGACAGGATATTTGGTGGGCTGAGGGTCTCATCACTGCTTTTTGCAGATGATGTGGTCCTGTTGGCTTCATCAGCCTGTGACCTCCAGCACTCACTGGGACGGTTCACAGCCGAGTGTGAAGCGGCTGGGATGAGGATCAGCACCTCTAAATCTGAGGCCATGGTTCTCAGCAGGAAACCGATGGATTGCCTACTCCGGGTAGGGAGTGAGGTGTTGCCCCAAGTGAAGAAGTTCAAGTACCTCGAGATGTTGTTAATGAGTGAGGGGACAATGGAGCATTCGATTGGCTGCAGAACTGGTGCAGCAGGGAAGGAATTGCACCCGCTCTACAGAACTATTGTGGCAGAAAGGGAGTTGATGCTCTCAATTGACCAGTCAGTCTTCGTTCCTAACCTCACCTATGGTCATAAGGGTTGGGTCATGACCAAAAGAACTAAATCACAAGTACAAGCGGCCAAAATGGGTTTCCTCAGGTGGGTGCCTGGTGTCTCTCTTAGAGATAAGGTGAGAAGCTCGGTCATCCGTGAGGAGCTTGGAATAGAGCCATTGCATCTTCACATTAAAAGGAACCAGCTGAGGTGGTTTGGGCATCTGGTAAAGGTGCTTCCTGGGTGCCTCATTATGGAGGTGTTCCAGGCACGTCCAGCTGGGAGAAGATCCAGGACTAGTTGGAGAGATAGCTCCACACTTGTCTGGGAACGCCTTGGGATACAACAGTCAGAGGTGGTTAATGTGGCATGGGTATCAGGCTGGGCTGAAAGAGATGTCTGGATACAAATGCAGGACTCAACAGAGCAGCTCTGGTTTTTAAGATCTTTTACTGCATGGTTAAGCAGGGTCCGGTATACAAAAAGGCAGTCTAAAGGGGCTTTCACACCGCACGCTTTGGATGCGGCAGAGGAGTCATGAATCGGTCTAAAAAGCATTATTTTCAATAAGACGCATTACGTCAAAACCTGAGCTAAAGCAACACTTCTGCCAGGAGCATGCATTGCCGCTTGTCTACAGGCTGCCGCGGTCAAAGTTCAACCCAATCCAACTTTTGCCACGCTGAGCTGTGACGTAGCTTCGCGCTGTCCAATAGAAATGAGGCGTCGGCCCAAAACACGGACGACTGCAGTGCAGAAACCACTGATCTGTCAGTGGCAGAAACGTGTCACAGGACTGCTCCTTTATACACAGCAGTTTTCTGAAGAAAATCCTTGCAAATGTTTTTGTAAAACCTCAAAATTAATTTCTGATTACTGAAAAAAAGTTTAGAAGACTTGTAATTATAGTAAAAATAAATAAAAGATTATTTCAGAACCTTTCTTCATCTGTAAATTAAAACCATAATTTACCTGTTATTTCAGATTAGATGATTTCTTGTTTTAACATAAGGAACTGTAGACATTTATTTTTAGACAAATAAAATAGCATAGAAATGTGTACATTTTTAAAGTCTTACTTTTTTAAAGTCTTATCTCATTTCAACCAGAAATCTCAGGATGAACAAAAACGCTGCAGCTTTATTTGGTTAAAAAAAAAAGAGAGTTATTTACAAGTTAAAAGTTCACTCTGCTGACTGTGATTCTGCAGCTAAAAGGCTAAGCTGAACATTAAACCTTCAGAAGTGCACGTCAAAATTTATTTTTAAATTATTCACACTAACTAAGCTTCATTGCTTAAACTGGGTGTTTTTATATATCCAAAAGTGAGGAATTTCGGACTGAGTGGGTGTGTTCCATCACCCCAGCTGCCTGCCTCAGTCTGCCCAAGGATGAGGCTAGAACCCTGGCTGCTTTGTGTGGGTCGGTCTGCTGTCACAGTTCGATCGATATTCCATCAAGTCGTCAGTCCCCCCTCGGTTTGGCATCACTCCCAAAAGTAGCTGAAAAAAGCTTCTCCCAGCAGGGTGATGGGAGATTCCTTCAACTGCTGTTTTTAAAGCTTTTTCATGGTTTAGCCGACACAAATCCAACACGGCGATCACTCAGCTTTCTCAGGAAAAAAATCAGAGTGAAAATCTCTGCTTCCTTACCGCAGCTGACGTGAGGTCATGATGTGACATGTTGGGCTGATGCCTTCAATGTGAAAAGGCCAATAAGAACAGCAAACAAATCAGATACATCAGGCGACAAGGCGTTTTCGTAAAAACAGGCAGGTTGTCAAAAACATAACGTGGCAAGCAGGACTAGGAACACACAAGAACAGAGCTGGAAGCGATGGCATGAAGCACAACAATCTGGCGGGGAACTAATGCAACCAGTGAAGCTTATATACACCCTGATGATGAGCTACAGATTAGAAACAGGTGTGTGGAAAGCTCCGGAATAGAGTGTGGCCCAAACAGTGTGCACCGCCCACCACCAAGCATAAAGAGATACAGAAAAGAGAGACAGGGAAAGACAAAGCCCAAGCAGGAAAAACCCAGCAAGAGACATCACACACTGAAAAAATAACCAAGCCTAAACTACAGAAAACAAAACAGAAAAAAACATGATACAAAAGTCCAGATCAAGACACTGGGAATGGGAGGCTTGGGGTATCCTACTGGAGCTTTTGCCCCATGACCCTATCCTGGATAAGTGGCTGAAGATGACTGAGAGTGCCTCAGAAACAAAACAATCAAGGTGCCCTTGTAGTGTAGCCAACTTTAATTAAAAAGATTTAGCAAAAAATATTGCAATAACAATTCAGGAATTACAGCCATTTTTATACACAGTGGGTCAATTTTAAGAGACCATAAGTATTTGGACAAATAACATGGTGTTTACTGTCAATACAAATAATTAGTTTTACAGCCGGTTTTCTTTCGATAACTCAGGGGATGGATACATGATTATTTCCAACTCGTTTAATATGCCTTGGACTGTCCAAGCAGTTATGGACCTGACTCTACATACAATATTTATATACACTGCACTATGCATGAATGAATTCTGCTGCATGCAACTGTACAATAACTTACATCTGAACAGTCTAACTGGGTCTATCAATGGTACAACAGCATCAAGTAAAATATATCCGTACAACAGCTTTGCTTAGCAATCATTTACATGAAACCAAAGACACAAGACTTCAAATAAAGATGGTCAGCACTGACTGGTGTTCACCCCAATTCAACCAAAACGTCAAGGAACATACACTGTATAAAATGTCTCAAAGCAAATGGGACAAGTGTGCATATCCTTAAAGTCGTTGAATAAACTGACTTGAAAAATTTTGCTGAAATTACAGCATGGCTTGGTGTTCCCTAAGCCCCAACCTCTCACCATCAAAAATTAGAGTGCATCCAGAAAGTCTTCACAGTGCTTCACCTTTTCCACATTTTATGTTACAGCCTTATCCAACTTATAATGATGTGATACAGCCATAATCCAGTTGCAGATGTCGCTAGCTATGGCTGCTAGCTGTTGTGAAAGACTGTGTTTTTCCTTTCTGAGCATTTTATTTCAAATATCTGTAATAATATGTCTTGCTGTGTGGTTAATTGTCCTAGCAGATCATGTAAGAAGTCTGTGCTTCGGTATTTCCAGCAAATGAATTTTTCAAGTTGCGCATCATGTTCAGCAACATGCTGTGGGGAACTTTTCAAGTACATTTGTTGGTTCTAATGCGGCTAACAAAAGTATGTTAGCAGCATTAGTACTTCTAGAAGCTATCGGTAGCTTGATAACATTAAATCTAGTTAATCCACAATACACACAAGCCAACCATCATGAAAACCACTGCCCAGTCCACAAAATCATGCTTTAATAAAAACACCCAAACCAAGGTTAGCCTGTATGCTGTTAGTTCAGAAACTGAGATGGGCACCAAACAACAGGGGGCGCTGGTGATATACCTTTTAAAAAGCCTTTTTAATCGCAGAGGTGCAATCGCTTGTGCTATTACTTCTTTTCCTTCCTGCAGCGGAATATGTGAAACATTACTGATGTTATGTCACAACAGAAACCAATCTAGTCTTTTAATTATGGGCAGGGAGACGTAAAACTCCCCTTTGGCACAATCACTCAGGCAAGGGTTCAAAATGATATAAATAGGAATGGGACAGTACATTATGACATGTCATGTTTCCTTGATGACTATCTTGCTGACTCTTATGGATTTGGTAATTTTTCATTTTAGGATTTTTTTTTAATATTCTTCACAGTCCAGGTGTTTCAGGGGCTGTCTGATTTGCATATGTTCCAGGCTGCAAGCATCACTATATATAGGTGAGACAGGGGGTATAGAGGGTGCCACCCCTCCACTCAGTTTCCTTAGCATTTGCATCAGTGAGGATCTCATCTGGTCTGACAACACATGCTAAATCATCAAAAAGCCCCAGCAACGACTTTACTTTCTAAAAAGGCTGAAGAAACCTGGCATGCCACCCACAATGCTCAGCAGTGTCTATAGGTATATGATCAAGTGTCCTTACAATCTCATCACAGTGTGGCAGGGACGCTGGGGACAGGACGGCTCTTCAGCGAAACATTAAACTGCACAGTTCATGTCTGGAGCAATCCCCCCCCCCCCCCCCCCGCCGACTCCAGGACAACGTGCCTACCAGAGTCATTAGCAGGGCACACGACATCATCAGGGACAGTGTGCTGCCCCCTCACACACGCCCCCCACCCCAGCACAGCCTGCTCTGTCTTCTATTATCAGGCAGAGTGTGAAATACAGGACACGAAGACTAACAGCTCCAATCCACAGGCCATCTGGTCGCTGTCCCGTCACATCAGTCTGACTGATTGAGCGCTCAACACAAATGGTGCAAAACAATACACTTTTTGGTCTTGCCACAACTGCTGCATTGTGCTTCTTGCACAAACCTACCCGTCACATATATCAGGGTTTGGGCAATGTCAGCTTAATGAAAAAAAAATCATTGTGTCCAAAGTAAAACATAGTGATGAAGAATGAGACGGACTATGTACATTTGTCCATGTTCACAAATCAGAATAAATTGAATTCCATCTAACGACATGGTTAATGCTTGCAAAGTTTCAGGATGAGTCAAAGCAAAAGAAAGTACAGCACCACCAACAGGTCTGGGGTGGTAAAGATGTGCATGAACCAATAGAGTGCTTTGTGCACACGTTCAGAGGTCTAAAATCAAGATGTCACTTGTCTCTTCCTGTTAAATGACGCTTTTTTAAATGCTAACATGACTTACCCTGCAACACACGGAATTACTGAGATTAATCATTTATCACATTATGAATTGGTCCATATTATGCTAATAGATGAGTTCTTTTGTGCATGCCATCATCTGTTTCTGTGTGGACAATTTCGTATGACACTGCTAAGGTCACCGTTTGTTTATCCACAGAAGGGATCTTGATTCCTGTTGCATGGAGTGGTTGGTCCAGGGTGAGGCTGTGGCTGTTCTCCTGGAGGGGCCACATTTCCTGCCACATGACCAACGGGTGAAGACTTGGCTGTGTGCTCATCAGTGGCCTCCGCTGCCTGTAGTTGGCCCACACCTGCAGGATGGTCTCTTTGAAAGGCCGCGTGGTTAGTGTGTAAAGGATGGGGTTCAGGGCACTGTTGATTGGGAGGATAAATATGACCACCCAGGAGCAGATAGTCCCTGCCGGAGGAGTGACAAAAGAAAGAAATAAAGATTGGAAAAAAATCAATAGAAATGGTATTTCACTGTGCCAAGTCACCGACCATTTATAGCAAATAACAGGACTCGATCACCTGCAGATGAAAGATTGTATCTGGGACCCAGCCAACGACAGGTTCATTCATTCATTCATCACAGTAACATCACAGCTCCATTATAATGTTGGCAGTGTTATAACTGAGAAACATTTTCTCACCCACTTTTGTAGTCGATTCTTGAACTAGGCCAAAACATTCTTGACCATTTTAGTTTGTCATTGCCCTATAGGGCAGGTGGCTCAATGAAGCATGAATTGTTGTGTGGGCCGCTGAAGAGGAGGTACTGCTGGCCCACTACCAAAGGGCGCCCTGCCTGAAGTGCGGGCTTCAGGCACGAGAGGGTGCTGCCACCTCACAGGAACAGCCGGGGTGACAGCTGTCTCTCATCAACTATGACAGCTGTCACCAATCACCTGGTCATCACCCACACACACAAAAGCCGGACAACATCTCCACCTCATCGCCAAGATATCATCTACCTTCACGGTAAATTCTCAGCCGTTGTTGTGCTGACACACGTTACTTGTTTCCGTGTTTGTTGAACTGTTTGCAGGTGTCTGGCTCGCTACTTTCAGCTGGAGGCTGGGTTCGCGGATGGTGGAGGAGTGACGCACTTCACTCCGAACTCCGAACTTCAATAAGTAGAAATACAGACTCTGCATAAACTGGGTATTTGAGGTGGAGGTGTCTTTCCCACCCGACTAATACGAGAAGAACTTGCTGACTGTTTACTGGGTGTGTTTTTCACACACTCATTACTTCTGTCTTCTGCTCCTGCCAGCAGTACCAGATCCGACAGTCGGAGACGGTGACCACCTGGGGACTCAGGACTTGGCGGCTCCAGTATCCTTCGGGTTTGGTGGCAGTGGAAATCGTGTGGGATCCGGTTCTACTCGGGACGGACGTCTCCTATCCTCGAGCCTACCCACACGTCACCTTGTATATTTTGATTGTGATCCAAATTCTATGTTTGTCTGTATTCTCGTTGTGCACATTTCACAAGAGTAAAGTGTTGTATTTTTGGCTCATCTATTGTCCGTTCATTTACGCCCCCTGTTGTGGGTCCGTGTCATTACACTTTCCCAACAGGATATCTCGGCCATCGTCATGGATCCCGAGGGGCGTCAACCATCTGTTGGACAGCCAATGGAAGAGCAGGGTGCACAGGCGTCTGCAGGAGGCGTGATTGGTGAGTTGCAGCAAATCCTCACCGCCTTTACTGCTTGCTTGGATCTAATGACCGAGCAGAACGTCATCCTCAATTGCAGGATGGAGGCACTCACCGCGCAGGTGGAAGCGTGCGCTCAGGGCGCTGCTGCAGTTCCTCCTCCTGCTGACCCGGTGCCGAATATAGACATTCCACTGGTCATTCAACGACCCCCCCCACCATCCCCTGAAGCATACATAAGTCCCCCAGAGCAGTACGGGGGTTGTGTGGAGACGTGCGTGGACTTTTTAATGCAGTGTTCGCTCGTCTTTTCACAGCGTCCTGTGATGTACGCTTCGGACGCCAGCAGGGTGGCTTATGTAATTAATTTGCTTCGAGGCGAGGCACGCGCCTGGGCTACGGCGCTCTGGGAGCAGAATTCACGGCTCCTTACCTCTTATACTGGGTTTGTGAGGGAGTTCAAAACAGTATTTGATCACCCAAACAGAGGCGAGACTGCTTCAACAGCGCTGCTGTCAATGAGACAGGGGAGTCGGAGTGCAGCTGAGTATGCAGTCGACTTCCGCATCACGGCTGCGAGGTCTGGCTGGAATACCACTGCACTCCGCGCCGCCTTCGTAAACGGACTATCGTCAGTCCTGAAGGAGCATTTGGTGGCTAAGGATGAGCCACGGGATTTAGATGGGCTTATTGATCTGGTCATACGATTAGACAATCGGCTAGAGGAACGCCGTCGGGAGCGAGACGAAGAGCGTGGTCGGGTACGCGCCGTCCCTCTCTCTTCCGGGTCCGAAAGGGTACCGCCCTCCCCACGCTCCACTGCCTCAGCGCTCCGTGTGGCGACAGCTCCCCCTGCTGACGATGCTATGGACACGAGCAGGGCTAAAGTCAGAGCCACTAACAGACAAAGGAGGCTGGCCCGCGGAGAGTGCTTTATCTGCGGCTCAAGCGAGCATCAGCAGAGAGACTGCCCCAAACGTTTAAACACCAACGCCCGCTCTTAGAAACTGGGATAAGAAATTCACGTGGGACAAACCCGTCTTTCTGCACGACTCCCAGTTCAATCCTGAGTGGGGATTTAACCCTTCAGGCCCCTGCACTGGTGGACACAGGGTCAGAAGGGAATCTGCTGGACAGCAGATGGGCAAGGGAGGTAGGGCTCCCTCTGGTGGCGCTTCCTTCGCCATTGAAGGTGCAGGCACTAGCTGGCACCCTTCTCCCTTTAATCACACACAAGACACTACCTGTGACTCTGGTGGTGTCTGGGAATCATCGGGAGGAGATTGAGTTTTTTGTGACTCCTTCTACCTCCCGCGTGATTTTGGGCTTCCCATGGATGATTAAACACAGTCCCCGGATTGATTGGCCGTCTGGGGTTGTGGCTCAGTGGAGCGAAACCTGTCACCGGGAATGTCTAGGATCCTCGGTTCCGCCCGGTTTGACCGCTAACGAGGAGGATAAAGTCCCCCCCAATCTGGCGGCGGTGCCAGCCGAGTACCATGATCTTGCTGACGTCTTCAGCAAAGATCTGGCACTCACTCTTCCCCCGCACCGTCCGTATGATTGCGCCATTGATTTGATCCTGGGCGTTGAATACCCGTCCAGCAGGCTGTACAATCTCTCACGCCCAGAGCGCGAATCAATGGAGACCTACATCCGGGACTCATTAGCTGCCGGGCTGATCCGGAATTCCACCTCCCCGATGGGTGCTGGTTTCTTTTTTGTGGGTAAGAAAGATGGCGGACTCCGTCCATGCATTGATTACAGAGGGCTGAATGAGATTACGGTTCGCAATCGATACCCGTTGCCCCTGTTAGATTCGGTGTTCACGCCCCTGCATGGAGCCAAAATATTCACAAAGTTGGATCTTAGGAATGCGTACCACCTGGTTCGGCTCCGGAAGGGAGATGAGTGGAAGACGGCGTTTAACACCCCATTAGGTCACTTTGAGTACCTGGTCATGCCGTTCGGCCTCACCAACGCCCCCGTGACGTTTCAGGCTTTGGTAAATGACATCTGGCGGGACTTCCTGCACCGATTCGTCTTCGTATACCTAGACGATATTCTCATCTTTTCCACGGATCCTGAGACCCATGTCCAGCATGTACGTCAGGTCCTGCAGCGGTTGTTGGAGAACCAGCTGTTTGTAAAGGGCAAGAAGTGCGAGTTCCACCGCACTTCTTTGTCCTTCCTGGGGTTCATCATCTCCTCCAACTCCGTCGCCCCTGATCTGGCCAAGGTTGCGGCGGTGAGAGATTGGCCCCAACCGACAAGCCGCAGGAAGCTGCAACAGTTCCTCGGCTTTGTGAATTTCTATAGGAGGCTCATTAAGGGCTACAGTCAGGTAGTTAGCCCCCTGACAGCTCTGACCTCCTCCAAAGTACCATTTACCTGGTCGGATCGGTGCGAGGCCGCATTTAGGGAGTTGAAACGCCGGTTTTCGACTGCACCAGTTCTGGTGCAGCCCGATCCTAGCCACCAGTTTGTGGTTGAAGTGGATGCCTCGGACTCAGGGATAGGAGCCGTGCTGTCCCAGAGCGGGGAGTCCGATCAGATACTCCATCCTTGTGCCTATTTTTCACGCAGATTGACCCCAGCTGAGTGGAACTATGACGTGGGCAATCGGGAACTCCTCACGGTGAAAGAGGCTCTTGAGGAGTGGAGACATCTGTTAGAGGGAGCCGCGGTGCCATTTACGGTTTTCATGGACCACCGGAACCTGGAGTATATCAGGACCGCCAAGCGGCTGAACCCCAGGCAAGCCCGCTGGTCATTGTTCTTCGGGCGTTTTGACTTCCGGATCACCTACCGCCTTGGGACCAAGAACCAAAGATCGGATGCCCTGTCCCGGGTTCACGAAGTCGAAGTCAAAACTGAGCTGTCGGATCCGCCGGAATCCATCCTGCCCGAGTCCACTATCGTGGCCACCCTCACCTAGGACGTGGAGAAGACCGTCCGGGAGGCCCTGGCACGGAACCTGGACCCAGGGAACGGACCGAAGAACTGCCTGTACGTCCCACCAGAGGCCAGAGCTGCCGTCCTGGACTTCTGTCACGGTTCCAAACTCTCCTGCCATCCAGGGGTGCGAAGGACCGTGGCAGTGGTCCGGCAGCGCTTCTGGTGGGCGTCCATGGAAGCCGATGTCCAGGACTATGTCCAGGCCTGCACCACCTGCACCAGGGGAAAAGCTGACCATCAACGGGCACAGGGACTCCTCCAGCCGTTACCTGTGCCCCATCGCCCCTGGTCCCACATCGGCCTGGACTTCGTCACGGGCCTCCCGCCGTCCCGGGACATGATTACCATCCTCATGATAGTGGACCAATTCTCCAAGGCGGCCCACTTCGTGGCCCTCCCGAAGCTCCCTACGGCCCAGGAGACAGCAGATCTCCTGGTCCACCACGTCGTGCGTCTGCATGGGATACCCGTGGACATCGTGTCAGATTGAGGTCCCCAGTTCTCCTCTCAAGTCTGGAGGAGTTTCTGCCGAGAACTGGGGGCCACCGTGAGCCTCTCGTCCGGGTATCACCCGCAGACCAACGGACAGGCAGAACGGGCCAACCAGGAACTGGAGCAAGCCCTGCGCTGTGTGACGTCCGTGCACCTGACAGCCTGGTGTGAACATCTGGCCTGGATCGAGTACGCGCATAACAGCCAGGTGTCCTCTGCCACCGGCCTCTCCCCATTTGAGGTGTGTCTGGTGTACCAGCCCCCATTGTTTCCTGTGGTGGAGGGAGAGGTTGGTGTGCCCTCGGTCCAGGCCCACCTGCGGAGGTGCCGTCGGGTGTGGCGCACCGCCCGTTCTGCCTTGTTCAAAGCCCATGCAGATCGCCGGCATTCCCCGGCCCCTGCATACCAGCCCGGGCAGGAGGTATGGCTTTCCACGAAGGACGTTCCTCTCCAAGTGGACTCCCCAAAACTCAAAGACAGGTACATTGGACCATTTCGGATCCTCAAAGTCATCAGTCCTGCCGCAGTGAAGCTCAAGCTCCCAGCTTCACTGCGGATCCACCCGGTTTTTCATGTCTCCAGAGTGAAACCATATCACACCTCACCCCTCTGTGCTCCCGGACCGGCGCCGCCTCCTGCCCGGATCATCGACGGGAAGCAGGCTTGGACTGTGCGTCGGCTCCTGGATGTCCGCCGGAAGGGCCGGGGTTTCCAGTACTTGGTGGACTGGGAAGGTTATGGACCTGAAGAACGCTCCTGGGTGAAGAGGAGCTTCATCCTGGATCCGGCCCTCCTGGCCGATTTCTACCATCGCCATCCCGACAAGCCTGGTCGGGCGCCAGGAGGCGCCCGTTGATGGGGGGGGGGGGGGGGGGTCCTGTTGTGTGGGCCGCTGAAGAGGAGGTACTGCTGGCCCACTACCAAAGGGCACCCTGCCTGAAGTGCGGGCTTCAGGCACAAGAGGGCGCTGCCGCCTCACAGGAACAGCTGTCACCAATCACCTGGTCATCACCCACACACACTAAAGCCGGACGACATCTCCACCTCGTCGCCAAGATATCATCTACCTTCACGGTAAATTCTCAGCCGTTGTGCTGACGCACGTTACTTGTTTTCGTGTTTGTTGAACTGTTTGCAGGTGTCTGGCTCGCTACTTTCAGCTGGAGGCTGGGTTCACGGATGGTGGAGGAGTGACGCACTTCACTCCTCACTCCGAACTTCAATAAGTAGAAATACAGACTCTGCATAAACTGGGTATTTGAGGTGGAGGTGTCTTTCCCACCCGACTAATACGAGAAGAACTTGCTGTTTACTGGGTGTGTTTTCCACACACTCATTACTTCTGTCTTCTGCTCCTGCCAGCAGTACCAGATCCGACAGTCAGAGACAGTGACCACCTGGGGACTCAGGACTTGGCGGCTCCAGTATCCTTCGGGTTCGGTGGCAGTGGAAATCGTGTGGGATCCGGTTCTACTCGGGACGGACGTCTCCTATCCTCGAGCCTACCCACATGTCACCTTGTATATTTTGATTGTGATCCAAATTCTATGTTTGTCTGTATTCTCGTTGTGCACATTTCACAACAGTAAAGTGTTGTATTTTTGGCTCATGTATTGTCCGTTCATTTACGCCCCCTGTTGTGGGTCCATGTCATTACACTTTCCCAACAATGAATTGAATCACTAATATACACATCAGAGTTTGATTCAAGGTGTGTGCTTCACACTACCTCTGTCCTTGGACATCTGAATTGTCCAAATCCACTCACCTGTAATTGGGTATTGGTCTTGGCTGAGGAAGTAAGCACCAATGGACTGTTGCCCTTGTCCATGAGAAGTCATAGCCTCCCATTTGCTTCATGTTAAGGTATCCAAGAATAAGAACTAGCCTGATGGGTCTCTGGGTGTGTATAGGACTTAGTGTACTTGACACCGGCGATCAACTTAGTATTCCTTGTTGCTTAATGCTGACAAATTATACTGTATTTGTTGTCTTTCTGATGGCTGATTCTATCTTTTTCTCTCTGTTTGAGGTGCGGTGTGGTGTCTGTTTCTGAAACCCTCCTGTCCTGTGCACCGGCAACATTTCCTGTATGTGAATTGTTTTGTAATTTGTGTCAGTAGCATGGCCCAAGCAGAGGGTCACCCCTCTGATTTTGGTCTGCTTCAAGTTTCTTCCTCAGAGGGAGTTTTTCCTTACCGTCACCTGTGTGCTTGCTCTGGGGGTTGGTAAGGTTAGACCTTACTTGTGTGAAGCACTTTGAGGCTACTTTGTTGTGATTTGGCGCTATATAATTTAAAATAAATTGAAATTGACACTGCATTATTGCTGATGACTCACTTCAATGATCAACTAGTGTTTTGGACCATGTCTCTAAATAAAGATATGAAACTGTAAAAAAACGAACAAACAAACAAACAAAAAAACTCAGCTATTCTAGATGTCATTCTTGTACACGGGGAAGATGTAAAGCAGGTAAGATAAGAGCCCATGACTTTGTTAGTCCATTATTTACAGTTGGTGTACTGTGACACGGTGCATGATGTGTCTTGTCCAAGGACACGGTCAGGTACCGTAGGATGAGCAAGATTCAAACCCAGGTCTACATGTTCGTGTTACCGATTACTGTGACTGTGTACTGCCATTTCCTAACCATCAAGATTTGTTACCAGACTTTGGATTTGTTTGCATGGTAGCACTGCTTTTGAATTCTGACCTGTGACTGTATTATTGGATCACCCTTTACTGTTCCCTCCAGAAAGACCGTAGTTCCATTGATTGCTCACTTGTGTACTGATCTTGCTAGTGATATCGACTACAAGTCAGCCTGTCATCAGATATTGACACCACTAAGCCATGTACAGGTGCTAGTCAATTAATTAGAATATCATTAAAAAGTTGATTTATTTCAGTAATTCCATTCATAAAGCGAAACTTGTATATTATATTCATTCATTACACACAGATAGATATATTACAAGTGTTTATTTCTTTTAATTTTGATGATTATAACTGTCAACTAATGAAAATCCCAAATTCAGTATCTCAGAAAGTTAGAATATTACTTAAGAATAATACCAAAAAAAAAAAAAAAAAAAAAAGATTTTTAGAAATGTTGGCCAACTGAAAAGTATGAACCTGAAAAGTATGAGCATGTACAGCACTCAATACGGAGTTGGGGCTCCTTTTGCCTGAATTACTGCAGCATGGCATGGAGTTGATCAGTCCGTGCCACTGCTCAGGAGGTATGAGAGCCCAGATTGCTCTGATAGTGGCCTTCAGATCTTCTGCATTGTTGGGTCGGGCGTGTCACATCTTCCTCTTCACAAGGTCAGACGGGTTTGCTGGCCAATTAAGAACAGGGATACCATCGTCCTTAAATCAGGTACTTGTAACTTTGGCACTGTGTGCATGTGCCAAGTCCTGTTGGAAAATTAAATCTGCATCTTCATAAAGTTGATCAGCAGCAGGAAGCATGAAGTGCTCTACAACTTCCTGGTAGATGGCTGTGTTGACCTTGGACTTCAGAAAACACAGTGGACCAACATCAGCAGATGACATGGCACCCCAAACCATCACTGACTGTGGAAACTTTACACTGGACCTCAAGTAACGTGGATTCAGTGCCTCTCCTCTCTTCCTCCAGACTCTGGGACCGTGATTTCCAAAGGAAATGCAAAATTTACTTTCATCAGAGAACATAACTTTGAACCCCTCAGCAGCAGTCCAGTCCTTTCTGTCTTTAGCCCAGGCAAGATATCAAGTCAGCAGTCTTCCCCATGACTGTGTAGCCTCCAGAACTAGACTGAGAGACCATTTAAAGGCCTTTACAGGTGTTTAGAGTTAATTACCTGATTAGAGTGTGTCACCAGGTGTCTTCAATATTGAACCTTTTCACAATATTCTAATTTTCTGAGATACTTAATTTGGGGTTTTCTTTAGTTGTCAGTTCTAATCATCAAAATTAAAAAGAAATAAACAGTTGAAATATATCAGTCTGTGTGTAATGAATGAATGAATATAATATACAAGTTTCACTTTTTGAATGGAATTACTGAAATCAACTTTTTCATGATAGTCTAATTATATGACCAGCACCTGTAGTCACCCTGTGCACTGTAGTAGTCAGTGGTGCACTAGTGCATGCCTCTGTCCAGTGTTTGTGCAATATAACAGCAAATTTTTCTGAAACACATTCCCTGTTTCGGGGTTTCCGTCTGGTCCATTACATGTCTTCCTCACTCTTGCAGATAGCCTTCTGTCAAAAATGACTCCTGCCACCTTTCTCCATCCACTCCACCCTGCGTGTACTCTCTTCTTCACCTCTCGATTACACTTGGCATTACTTTGGATAGCTGATCCCAAGTATTTATAGTCATCTACTTTCACCACCTCCACTCCTGCATGATTCCACCGGGCTCCCTCTCATTCACACACACATGTACCAAGTCTTGCGCCTACTGACTTTCATTCCCCTTCTCTCCAGAGCATACAGATCTCTCTCCAAGCTAGTCTGGTCCATTACAAGTAGCCTTAAAAATTCCTTTAGAGGGCCAACTTTCAGATGAAATTGTATACAGTGCTAAAACATTTAAAATTTGATATCACTTATACTATACCGGGAATGTCCACCTGCAGTAGTGATAAGATCTTGAGGATGAAAATTGGGATCCAGCAAAGGGAGTCAGTAATGACAATGGAGAAGAACCTTTTGGCAATGGTCACCTCCTTCTTGATGTGGTTACTGTATTTGGTCGTCTGTGTTCCTGTTCTTTGGATGTTATAAAACATACTTGCATAGGATAAAACAATGATGAGGAATGCCACCAAGTTCAGACCTGGAGAGAACAATAAAAAAAGATCAATATCAAATTTGTGACAAACGAAAATAAGAGGTTATAGTTGGACAGCAATTGATAATTTACTGGTGCTATGTGCGCACATATAAAGAAACAAACATACTCATTACTTATTAGGTATTAATATAATTAGATAAACAATGAGCATTAATAAGATGGAAGATAAAAAATGCTTGAAGAACAACTGTAAGTACACATCCTCACCGAGAAATATGATGATGGAGTACACATGAGCCCACAGTGTCTCAGGTTGCTCAGAGTGCAAGGGGAAGCAAACACCATTGGTTCCATAGAAATTGCGGAATAACCCTTTGCAGACCAGTGGCAGGAAGGCAACAACAAAGCCAAACACCCATATCCCGAGAAGGATGGTTACAGTTCTCCGCCATCCAGGTGTCAAGTATTGGAAAGGGTAGACGATGCAGATGTATTTTTCCAGAGTGAGGTAAGTGAGAAGGAGGACAGATACCTCAGTGGACAACATGGCCAATGAGCCAATGACCTGACACTGACTGCTGTCCATCCAGGCCTGAGCATGTCGGTTGTACTCGCCACGGAACTTGAGGTCATACGCACCAATCATGAAGAGATAGATGCCCATCAGCCCATCTGCACCTGTTTGAAAGGAGAGCTATAGTTTACAATGTTTAACAACTGAGCAGCAATTTTGAGAAAGTTTAATCTTTAAGTAGTTATAAGACTAAAAACTGAATTCAAAGATACTTTTACTTTTACTCAAACTGTGGAGTGTTTACACCTTGCATTAATTTATTTTAGAGACAAAGTATAATCTTCAAATATACCGTGCAGACAAAGTATGTTTATGGAACTCAAATTTCCCTTTCCATCAGAATGCACAACTCAAAATTTTCAACTTTATAATAAACCCTGTTGACTTGGTAGCCAAAAGGCTGAATTATTTGGTATAACTATGAGTCTGGGTTTGGAGCTGTAAACTAACTGGGAAAACACTGAACTCTATTATAACACACTGAGTATTCATATTGGAAAAATTACTCCATATACTGTAATTGGCATTAATTTTTTAAATTCCCATTAGGAGTAGGGGGAGGAGACCACTTATGTCAAGTCTGAGTCAAGACCTAGACCTTAATTAGCTAAGTGTGAGTCAAGACCAATACCTTAAATAGCTAAGTGTGAGTCAAGACCAGTCATTGAGAAGGCAAGACCAAGACCAGAGTACAATAACACCAATTCCCACCATATGTATCAAGTTTTATGTCAACCTGAAAGTGTAACAGATTAAACTGGAAGAAGTAAATCCTATTCTGGAAAAAGTGGTTTCATGGCAGCTCGTGGACCACCTTATTAAGAATAAACTTTTTGAGCCACTGCAGTCTGCTTTTAGAAAATACCATTCCACAGAGACAGCTCTCACTAAAGTAGTGAATTATCTTTTGCTTGCAACTGATTCAGACACCAACTATGGTTCTGGTGCTGTTAGAGCTCAGTGCTGCGTTTGATACCATGGATCATCATATTCTACTCGATAGGCTGGATAATCATTTTGGGATTACTGGGAGTGCCCTTGCGTGGTTGACGTCATATCTGACCAGTCGTTCTCACTGTGTTTTGTACAATAACACTAACTCTAACCTTAGTGACATGAAATTTGGGGTTCTGGGGTTCCACAGGGGTCTGTCTTAGGCCCCCTGCTTGTACATGCAGATAAATTCTGGTAATCTCATCCACATAAAATCCTTAAAAGATTACTTTGCATCAGCAAGAAGGTGGATGTCTAGCAACTTCTTAATTTTAAATTCTGATAAGACTGAAATGATGGTTATTGGTCCAGTAAGACATCAGCATCAATTTGACCAGCTAATGCTTAGACTAGGCTCGTGTGTCATACATCACACTGACAAAGTGAGGAACCTTGGGGTAATTTTTGATCCTACGTTGTCCTTTTTTTAATTTTATATATATAGATAGATAGATAGATAGATATAGATATAGATGTATACACATGCAACACAATAATTAATGGTCAACCAGTTGAAATTGTGCAAACTTATAAATAACTTGGGACTATCATTGATAATTCGCAGAAGTTTGAGGCAAACTGTGAGGTGGTGGGCAGGAAGGGACACCAGCGCTTGTTCTGCCTCAGGAAACTGTCCTACTTCCAAATCGGCCGAACCATGTTAACACTATTTTATCTTGCTTTTATTGAATCTGTTTTATCTTTTTCTTTGGTGGCATGGTTTGGCAGTCTGACACTGAAGGACAGGGACAGACTGGGTTAGATTATTAAATGGTCCAGTCGGCTGATTGGTGAGTCGCAGCTGAGTTTAGAGTCCCTGTACACCAAACAATTACAGCGGATAACCAGCTGCATCACAGTTGATGACTCCCACCCCCTGGCTAATGAATTTCAGCTCCTACCTTCTGGCCGTAGGTTTAAAGTCCCAAGGTGTAGGACAAAACGCTACAGGAGTAGTTTTGTCCCAGCGGCAATTGTGCAATTGAACAAATCTTAGTAGGTTTTGCACATATTTATATATTTATTTATTTATTTACCCTTTGCACATCAGTTTTATGCTGACCATCTTTTAGTGGTTTTTCCTGAGGCTTCTTTTTAATAAGCTTGTGAGTCCCCGGTGGTGTTTGTGTTACATTTGTTTTGCACATGTTCTTTGTTAGTATTTTTAGTGTTTTCATTGTTATTGTTGTGTTTGACTAACATGGACGCCCTTTTCTGTTTGCTGCAAGTCAAATCTACCTACGGGTACCTGACCTGACCTGAAATATAGCGAAGATTCGTCCCATCCTGTCTATGGCTGATGCTGAGACCCCGATTCATGCATTTGTCTCTTCTAGATTGGACTACTGCAATGTTCTAATTTCTGTTTACTGCAGTCCAGCATTAGGGGTCTCCACATGGTTCAAAATGCTGCTTCCAGACTTTTGACATAAAACAGAAAGTTCAACCACATTACACCCATTTTGGAATCTCTTCAGTGGCTTCCTGTCCCAGTGAGATCAGATTTTAAGGTTCTGCTACTTATCTATAAAATTGTTCACGGACTGGCATCCCCCTACCTAGCTGACCTAATTAAACCTTATGTACCAGCCCGAATTTTGCATTCTCAGGGTGCAGGACTACTTTATGTCCCTAGGGTGAATAAAAAGTCTACGGGTCACAGAGCTTTCTCTTATCACGCCCCTGTTCTGTGGAATGATCTCCCTGCATCAATAAAAGAGTTAGATTCTGTAGAGACTTTAAGTCCAGACTTAAGACGCACATATTTTCCCTTTAGTATGGCTAGCATACTGGCATAGTGTGTTACTATGCCTTTTACTCTTTTAATTCATTTTATTAGGATTAGGATTAAATTCTGTGTCTTTTAGTGAAGCTTAGAGCTACTGGCCGGCGATCACCTTAGTATTTATTTTGTTCTTCTTGTTGCTTAATGCTGACCAATTATACTGTATTTGTTATCTTTCTGATGCCTGATTCTGTTTTTTTTTCCTCTCTGTTTGAGGTGCAGCTCCATCCAGAGATGGGTGTGGTGTCTGCTTTGGAAACCCTCCTGTCCTGTGCACTGTGTTGTGTGGGCCGCCAGAAGAGGAGGTACTGCTGGCCCACCACCAGAGGGCGCCCTGCCTGAAGTGCGGGCTTCAGGCACGAGAGGGCGCTGCTGCCTCACAGGAACAGCCGAGGTGACAGCTGTCACTCATCAACTATGACAGCTGTCACCGATCATCTGCACTTCACCCCAGATAAAAGCAGGATGACACCTCCATCACGTCGCCGAGATATCGTTCTTCTAAGGAGGTAATATTCTCAGCCATAAACTAAACTGTATCTTAGTCTGACCTCTTTTTGCAGCCGCTTTCCTGTGGAGCCTTGTCCGCTGATTGGTGGTTTGTGAGAGTGCCGACGTCTTCGCCTCTCACTCTTTCCAGATAAGTGCTGAAACAGGAGCTGCACGAGTGTGTGATTTGAGGTGGAGGTGGAATTCCCACCGTTGTTGTTACTGGGTGTACACACACCCACACTTGACTGTCTTTGCTCTTCGCCAGCGGTACCAGATCCGACACGCGGAGACGGTGGCCACCTGGGAGATTCGGGACCTGGCGGCTCCAGTACCCTTCGGGTTCGGTGGCGGAGGAAATCGTGTGGTTCCGGTTCTTCTTTAGACAGACGTCTCCTATCGTCGAGCCTGCCCACACGACACCTTTATCCATTGACTTTGTATCATTCTATAATCTGCTGTGTATGGTTGTCGCATTCACAACAGTAAAGTGTTCAAATTTGACTCCTTCTATTGTCCGTTCATTTGCGCCCCCTGTTGTGGGTCCGTGTCACTACACTTTCACAACAGGATATCTCGGCCAGCGTCATGGACTCCGAGGGGCGTCACCCAGCGATTGAACGGCCAATGGGAGAGCAGGGTGCACAGGCGTCTGCAGGAGGCGTGATTGGTGAGTTGCAGCACATCCTCACCGTCTTTACGGCTCGGTTGGATCAGATGACTGAGCAAAACATCCTCCTGAACCGCAGGGTGGAGGCTCTCTCCGCACAGGTGGCAGCGAGCGCTCAGGGCGCTGCTGCGGCTCCTCCTCCTGCCGACCCTGTGCAAGATATGAATGTTCCAGTGGTTGTTCAACAACCCCTCCCACCATCCCCTGAAGCATACATAAGCCCCCCAGAGCCGTACGGAGGTTGTGTGGAGATGTGCGCGGACTTTCTTATGCAGTGTTCACTCGTCTTTGCACAACGTCCCGTCATGTACGCGTCTGACGCCAGCAAGGTGGCTTATGTTATTAACTTGCTTCGTGGTGAGGCACGCGCTTGGGCTACAGCGCTTTGGGAGCAAAACTCATGGCTCCTTACCTCTTATACTGGGTTTGTGAGGGAGTTCAGAACAATGTTTGATCACCCTAACAGAGGAGAGACCGCTTCAACAGTGCTGCTGTCAATGCGACAGGGGCGCCGGCGCACAGCCGAATATGCAGTCGACTTCCGCATCGCGGCTGCGAGATCTGGCTGGAATAACGTTGCGCTCCGCGCCGCCTTCATAAACGGACTGTCGTCGGTCCTGAAGGAGCACCTGGTAGCTAAGGAAGAACCGCGGGATTTAGATGGGCTTATCAATCTTGTTATACGGTTAGACAATCGGTTGTAGGAACACCGTCGGGAGCGAGGCGAAGGACGTGGCTGGGCACGCGCCATCCCTCTCCCTTCCGGGTTCAAAAAGGTTCCGCCCTCCCCATGCTCCACAGCCGCAGCGCTCCGTGGGGCAATAGCTCCCCCTGCTGACGTTGCTAGGGAAACGCACAGGGCCAAAATGAGAACAGCTGACAGAATGAGGAGGCTGGTCCGCAGGGAGTGTTTTCTCTGCAGCTCAAAAGAGCACATACAGAAAAACTGCCCCAAACGGCCAAAACGACAACACCCGCCCTTAGAGACTGGGCTAAGGGGGGGTCATAACATTCACGTGGGACACACACATATTGCTACACGACTCCCAGTTACAATCCTGAGTGGAGATTTAACCCTTCAAGCCCCAGGACTGTGGACACGGGGTCCGAAGGGAATCTGCTAGACAGCAGATGGGCAAGGGAGGTAGGGCTCCCTCTGGTGGCGCTTCCTTCGCCATTGCAGGTGCGGGCACTAGATGGCACCCTTCTCCCTTTAATCATGCACAAGACACAACCTGTAACTCTGGTGGTGTCTGGGAATCATCGGGAGGAGATCGAGTTTTTTGTGACTCCTTCTACCTCCTGCGTGATTTTGGGCTTCCCGTGGATGTTGAAACACAATTCCCGGATTGATTGGCCGTCTGGGGTGGTGGTTCAGTGGAGCGAAACCTGCCATCGGGCGTGTTTAGGATCCTCGGTTCCTCCCGGTTTACATGCTAAGGAGGAGGTCAAAGTCCCTCCCAATCTGACAGCGGTGCCGGTTGAGTACCACGATCTTGCTGATGTCTTCAGCAAGGATCTGGCACTCGCCCTTCCCCCGCACCGTCCGTACGATTGTTCCATTGATCTGATTCCAGGTGTTGAGTTCCCGTCCAGCAGGCTGTACAACCTCTCACGACCTGAGTGCGAATCAATGGAGACCTACATCCGGGACTCATTAGCTGCCGGGCTGATCCAGAACTCCACCTCCCCGATGGGTGCAGGTTTCTTTTTTGTGGGCAAGAAAGATGGCGGACTCCGTCCATGCATTGATTACAGGGGGCTGAATGAAATCACGGTTCGCAACCGATACCCGTTGCCGTTGTTAGATTCCGTGTTCACCCCCCTGCATGGAACCAAAATCTTTACTAAGCTGGATCTTAGGAATGCGTATCACCTGGTTCGGATCCGGAAGGGAGACGAATGGAAGACGGCATTTAACACCCCGTTAGGTCACTTTGAGTACCTGGTCATGCCGTTTGGCCTCACCAACGCCCCCGCGACGTTCCAAGCCTTGGTTAACAACGTCTTGCGGGACTTCCTGCACCGATTCGTCTTCGTATATCTGGACGATATACTCATCTTTTCTCCGGATCCTGAGACCCATATCCGGCATGTACGTCAGGTCCTGCAGCGGTTGTTGGAGAACCGGCTGTTTGTGAAGGGCGAGAAGTGTGAGTTTCATCGCTCCTCTTTGTCCTTCCTGGGGTTTATCATCTCCTCCAACTCCGTCGCCCCGGATCCGGCCAAGGTCGCGGCGGTGAGAGACTGGCCCCAACCTACGAGCTGTAGGAAGCTGCAACAGTTCCTCGGCTTCGCCAATTTTTACACGAGGTTCATTAAGGGGTATAGTCAGGTAGTTAGCCCCCTGACAGCCCTGACCTCTCCAAAAGTCCCCTTCACCTGGTCGGATTGGTGCGAAGCTGCGTTCAGGGAGTTGAAACAGCGCTTCTCGACTGCACCCGTCTTGGTGCAGCCCGATCCCAGTCGCCAGTTTGTGGTTGAAGTGGACACCTCTGACTCAGGGATAGGAGCCGTGCTATCCCAGAGCGGAGAGACCGATAAGGTTCTTCACCCGTGTGCCTATTTCTCCCGCAGGTTGACCCCAGCAGAACGGAACTATGACGTGGGCAATCGAGAACTCCTAGCGGTGAAAGAGGCTCTTGAGGAGTGGAGACACCTGTTGGAGGGAGCGTCCGTGCCATTCACGGTTTTCACTGACCACCGGAACCTGGAGTATATCAGGACCGCCAGGCGGCTGAACCCCAGGCAAGCCCGCTGGTCACTGTTCTTCGGCCGTTTTGACTTCCGAATCACCTACCGCCCCGGGACCAAGAACCAGAGGTCAGATGCCTTGTCCCGGGTGCATGAACATGAAGTCAAAACCGAGCTGTCGGATCCACCGGAACCCATCGTACCGGAGTCCACTATCGTGGCCACCCTTACCTGGGACGTGGAGAAGACCGTCCGGGAGGCCCTGGCAGGGAGCCCGGATCCCGGAACAGGGCCAAAGAACAGACTATACGTCCCACCAGAAGCCAGGGCTGCCGTCCTGGACTTCTGTCACGGGTGCAAGCTCTCCTGCCACCCAGGGGTGCGAGGACCGTGGCAGTGGTCCAGCAGCTTCTGGTGGGCGTCCGGGCTTACATCCAGGCCTGCACCACCTGCGCCAGGGGCAAGGCGGACCACCAAAAGGCACAGGGACTCCTTCAGCCGCTTCCTGTGCCTCATCGGCCCTGGTCCCACATTGGTCTAGATTTCGTCACGGGCCTCCCGCCGTCCCGGGGGCACACCACCATCCTCACGATAGTGGACCGGTTCTCCAAGGCGGCCCACTTCGTGGCCCTCCCGAAGCTCCCGTCGGCCCAGGAGACAGTGGATCTCTTGGTCCACCATGTCGTACGTCTGCATGGGATACCAACAGACATTGTCTCAGATCGTGGTCCCCAGTTTTCCTCGCAGGTTTGGAGAAGTTTCTGCCGGGAGCTGGGGGCCACTGTGAGCCTCTCGTCTGGGTATCACCCTCAGACCAACGGACAGGCTGAACGGGCTAACCAAGAGCTGGAGCAGGCCCTGCCATGTACCACATCTGCACACCCGACGGCTTGGAGTGAACACCTGGCCTGGATCGAGTATGCGCATAACAGCCAAGTGTCCTCTGCTACCGGCCTCTCCCCGTTCGAGGTGTGTCTGGGGTACCAGCCCCCTTTGTTTCCTGTGGTGGAGGGTGAGGTCGGTGTACCCTCGGTCCAGGCCCACCTGCGGAGATGCCGTCAGGTGTGGTGCACCGCCCGTTCGGCCTTGTTGAGGGCCCGGACGAGAGCAAAGACCCATGCAGACCGTCGACGGTCCCCGGCCCCCGCATATCGGTCCGGGCAGGAGGTGTGGCTATCCATAAGGGACATTCCCCTCCAGGTGGATTTCCCCAAACTGAAGGACCGGTACATCGGGCCCTTCAAGATCCTCAAGGTCCTCAGTCCCGCCGCAGTGAGGCTCCAACTCCCGGACTCACTGCGGATTCATTCAGCATTCCACGTTTCAAGGTTGAAACCACGTCTTACCTCACCCCTCTGTGCACCCGGTCCGGCGCCGCCTCCTGCCCGTATCATCGACGGGGAGCCAGCTTGGACAGTGCGCCGGCTCCTGGACGTCCGTCGAATGGGCCGGGGTTTCCAATATTTGGTGGACTGGGAGGGGTATGGACCTGAAGAACGCTCCTTGGTGAAGAGGAGCTTCATCCTGGACCCGGCCCTCCTGGCCAATTTTTACCGTCGCCACCCGGACAAGCCTGGTCGGGTGCCAGGAGGCGCCCGTTGAGGGGGGGGGTCCTGTTGTGTGGGCCGCCAGAAGAGGAGGTACTGCTGGCCCACCACCAGAGGGCGCCCTGCCTGAAGTGCGGGCTTCAGGCACGAGAGGGCGCTGCTGCCTCACAGGAACAGCCGAGGTGACAGCTGTCACTCATCAACTATGACAGCTGTCACCGATCATCTGCACTTCACCCCAGATAAAAGCAGGATGACACCTCCACCACGTCGCTGAGATATCGTTCTTCTAAGGAGGTAATATTCTCAGCCATAAACTAAACTGTATCTTAGTCTGACCTCTTTTTGCAGCCGCTTTCCTGTGGAGCCTTGTCCGCTGATTGGTGGTTTGTGAGAGTGCCGACGTCTTCGCCTCTCACTCTTTCCAGATAAGTGCTGAAACAGGAGCTGCACGGATTTGAGGTGGAGGTGGAATTCCCACCGTTGTTGTTACTGGGTGTACACACACCCACACTTGACTGTCTTTGCTCTTCGCCAGCGGTACCAGATCCGACACGCGGAGACGGTGGCCACCTGGGGGATTCGGGACCTGGTGGCTCCAGTATCCTTCGGGTTCGGTGGCGGAGGAAATTGTGTGGTTCCGGTTCATCTTTAGACGGACGTCTCCTATCGTCGAGCCTGCCCACACGACACCTTTATCCATTGACTTTGTATCATTCTATAATCTGCTGTGTATGGTTGTGGCATTCACAACAGTAAAGTGTTCAAATTTGACTCCTTCTATTGTCCGTTCATTTGCGCCCCCTGTTGTGGGTCCGTGTCACTACACTTTCACAACACACTGGCAACATTTTCTCCATATTGTTTTGTGAATTTTTTGTAATTTGTGTCTGTAGCATGGCCCAAGCAGAGGGTCACCCCTTTGAGTCTGGTCTGTTTGAGGTTTCTTCCTCAGAGGGAGTTTTTCCTTACCACTGTCACCTGTGTGCTTGCTCTAGGGGTTGGTAAGGTTCGACCTTGCTTTTGTGAAGCACCTTGAGGCAACGTTTTTGTGATTTGGCACTATGTAAATGAAAATAAATTGAAAATCCTATATAGGCCTTGAAACCTATGTGGCTGGTGCTCAATCCCAGATACAGCAGCATGAGGCAGATGAGAGTCTGAAATACGACTCCTTGAGAAGAAGAACATTACTTCTACAGTGAAGTACCCAGTTATCAATGAATTCAATTTATTTATTTATATAGCGCCAAATCACAACAACAGTTGCCCCAAGGTGCTTTATATTGCAAGGCAAAAGCCATACAATAATCACAGAAAAACCCAACGGTCAAAACGACCCCCTGTGAGCAAGCACTTGGCGACAGTGGGAAGGAAAAACTCCCTTTTAACAGGAAGAAAACTCCAGCAGAACCAGGCTCAGGGAGGGACAGTCTTCTGCTGGGACTGGTTGGGGCTGAGGGGAGAGAATCAGGAAAAGACATGCTGTGGAAGACAGCAGAGATCAATCACTAATGATTAAATGCAGAGTGGTGCATACAGAGCAAAAAGAGAAAGAAACACTCAGTGCATAATGGGAACCCCTCAGCAGTCTAAGTCTATAGCAGCATAACTAAGGGATGGTTCAGGGTCACCCGATCCAGCCCTAACTATAAGCTTTAGCAAAAAGGAAAGTTTTAAGACTAATCTTAAAAGTAGAGAGGGTGTCTGTCTCCCTGATCCAAACTGGGAGCTGGTTCCACAGGAGAGGAGCCTGAAAGCTGAAGGTTCTGTCTCCCATTCTACTCTTAAAAACCCTAGGAACTACAAGTAAGCCTGCAGTCTGATAGCGAAGCACTCTATTGGGGTGATATGGTACTAAGAGGTCCCTAAGATAAGATGGGACCTGATTATTCAAAACCTTATAAGTAAGAAGAAGAATTTTAAATTCTATTCTAGAATTAACAGGAAGCCAATGAAGAGAGGCCAATATGGGTGAAATATGCTCTCTCCTTCTAGTCCCCGTCAGTACTCTAGCTGCAGCATTTTGAATTAACTGAAGGCTTTTCAGGGAACTTTTAGGACAACCTGATAATAATGAATTACAATAGTCCAGCCTAGAGGAAATAAATGCATGAATTATTTTTTCAGCATCACTCTGAGACAAGACCTTTCTAATTTTATAGATATTGAGCAAATGTAAAACAAAAAAAGCAGTCCTACATATTTGCTTAATATGCGCATTGAAGGACATATCGTGATCAAACAGCTGGGTGGACTGAGACAATTTGGACATCCAGCCCACACCTGAAATCAAACACCACTTTCTATATTAGTAGTGCAACTTCTATCACACAGATCTACCTCCTCTTTAATGCACTATCAAGGGATAATGTTGAAGAAAGGACACAAATAGGTAGCATCAATGGTAACTGAATGACATTCTTTTGGGAGGCAGTCCAACTCTTTACCCACTGAAATATCTGCTCTGTGCAAATTTTATTGCAAACATGCAAAATTGGGTTAATAGAAATTATTGAGGTTTCCCCTCCCTTACATCTGCACTAAGACTTACAGCAGAGGGAGATGATGCACATGGCATGAAGCTTGTTCTCTGAGCGGATGTACGATCGCATGCAGATGACAAAGATGTTGCCAAAGCAGGTGGTGGCAGACACTACCCAGACAAAGACCCTCAGAACAATGTTGGCCAGCAAGTCCTCAAAAGACGAGATGCCATCAGTATTGGGCTTGCAGCTACGCACATGAGGAGCATAGCCACAGTACTGGAACTTTTTGAAGTAACTGTGAGTACAGACCAAAGCATAAGGTTAGCATAGCTCAGTCAGTCCTTTTTCTTTTGCAAATCCATGTTGGAGAGGGGTTATTAATGGGATCGGAGCAGGTCATCAGTCTTTCAGCTACCTAGTTCTTCCAGAATAAATGAAAGATCAAACTATTTCATTCAAAGTACAGCAAATGGAATTCAAACCAAGTTCAACTTCTAGAGATTTGAAAATTGGCATCTTGTATCAATCAGAAGTTCCACACTTGTTTTCAGGTTATAAGTAAAAAATGATTTATCATCATGACATGATACAAAATTCCAGATATACACACTGTAGGTAAATGTTTTATACGAGGTCTATTAGAAAAGTATCTGACTTTATTATTTTTTTTCAAAAACCATATGAATTTGAATCACGTGTGATTACATCAGACATGCTTGAACCCTCGTGGGCATGCGAGAGTTTTTTCACGCCAGTCGGTTATGTCATTCGCCAGACGACATCGCCTGAAGGGCTGCGCAATGTCCCGCTCCGTGGGAAGTCCTTAAAGCGACAAAAACACCCCATAATCTCTCATCAGCCGTTAAACTTTTCACCGAAAACCAGCTGAATTTCTCGAATAGTGTCCACTTGGATATCCCTCACAGGTCCTGAAAAAAGTTTGATAAAGCAACGCGCGCCATCTCGAGCAGCGTCTCAAACAAAGGAATTCAGCAAAGAGGGCTGGACCAGTGCTCACTCAAAGCCTGCCCACAGGGAAATGGCGTCAAGCATGATTGGTGTAATTGCATGTCATTCAAATCCATATAATTTTTTTTTTTTTTTATAAAACTGCCGGTTAGTTTTATAAGATACCTCGTATATCTTCAAAATACTTCCTTCTTGTAGCCACACAAATGTGCAGTGCATCTGGAAAGTATTCACAGCCTTTGCCATGAAGCTCAAAATTGACCTCAAGTGCATCCTGTTTCCAGTGATCATCCTTGAGATGTTTCTACAGCTTAATTGAAGTCCACGTGGGGTAAGTTCAGTTGATTATATGTAGACACTCATCTGTCTGCATATAAGGCCCCACAGTTGACAGTGCATGTCAGAGCACAAACCAAGCATGACGTCAAAGGAATTGTCTGTGGGCCGCCGAGACAGGACTGTCTCAATGCACAAATCTGGGGAAGGGTATAGAAACATTTCTGCTGTCTTGAAGGTCCCAGTGAGCACATCGGAGCAGAGCACATCATCCATAAATGGAAGATGCTCGGATCCACCAGGACTCTTCCTAGAGCTGGCCACCCATCTAAACCAAACAAGTGGGGAGAAGGGCCTTATTCAGGGAGGTGACCAAGATTCTGATGGTCACTTTGTCAGAGCTCCAGCATTCCTCTGTGGAGAGAACCTTCCAGAAGAAAAACCATCTTTGCAGCAATCCACCAATCAGGCCTGCATGGTAGAGTGGCAAGATGGAATTGACTCCTTAGTAAAAGGCACATGGCAGCCCGCCTGGAGTTTGCCAAAAAGGCACCTGAAGGACTCTCAGACCACAAGAAACAAAATTCTCTGGTCTGAGGAGACAAAGATTGAACTCTCTGGCGTGAACCGGGCATCATGTTTGGAGGAAACCAGGCACCATCCCTACAGTGAAGCATGGTGGTGGCAGCATCATGCTGTGGAGATGTTTTTGCAAAAAACTTTTTTCATGTCATTATGGGGTGTTGTGAGTAGAATTTTGAAGGAAAAAAAAAGATTTTTTTTTAAATAAGGCTGTAACATAGCAAAATGTTGAAAAGCTGATGTGCTGTGAATACTTTCCAGAAGCACTGCAGCAGCAACTGCACAACAATTGCAATCGAGCAGCATGCACAAAACCAATTTCATCTAACACTCAGTAAGAAGAAAACAGTCACAGTATGCGTTTCAGCCTCAAGCTTCTCATTGCCAGATGTTAGGGTACATTTACAGGTTCATAAATGAACTATATTTAGACAGTCGTCATGGCAATCCCTCAGTGGTGAGAAAGATTGTCTCTTGATCAATTTACTGGATGGGATGGTGGATGCAGAGATGACTGAACAGGCCAAGTCTTGACACGCATTGTTTGTGACCAACACTGCATGTCTTTGCTGCAGGAAGCTTCTGCCAGTCAGAATCTTGCTCTTTCTCCTTCCTCATTCTCTTCTTGCCCTCTATGTTGTTTATCTACTTTTTTTCAAATCCTTCCATTCCCTTGTAGTGTTTCTTCTACCCTCCTCTGGGTCATTCACTTAGCTGGAAGCAGAAAATCTGGTTGGGAAGTCGGCTGTCATACATCCTAACTACATAACCCACCCACCGGAGCTGACTCTTGATTTGATGGTGATGCACTCTATGCCCTAGACCTTCAGCCAAGACACTGATGTTGGTATGGTGGGCTTCCCACCGGATGCGGAAGATCCTCAAGCAACTTTGGTGGAATCTTTCAAGGGCCTTCAGCTGGTGGCAGCAGGTCAATCAGGTCTCAGATCCATAGAGCAGGGGTGGCTTGACAAAGGCTTTGTAGATGAGGATTTTCATCTCATGTTAAAGGTCTCTGTTGTTGAAAACACAGGTGTGAAGCCAGCCAAAGGTAGTTCCTGCACATTTGAGTTGGTGTTAAGTTTAAACTGCTTCCTTTATGCTCTATTTTATTAATTATTATATGGTGTGGGATTTTGCCAACTTCTGATTGGCCCATTCGCCACTTTCTGAGCTGTACCACATGCAGAGTTGACCGCTGGTGGAGTTGAGTAGGCCGCGCGTGCGAAACAAGTACACCTCGCGTGCAGCGTAGAGCTAGCTAATCGAGCGACGTCTTCTATCAATAACGACCAATCAGATAATGTGATACAACTCCTACTTTGGCTGTCACTTTGTTGACAAGATGGCAGAAGACAGGTTTGCATCTGTTAGCGACGCTGACTTAAAACTAATTTTACACAAAAAAGATGTGAAGAACACCCGCAGAAATACACAGTCAGGAGCCAACTTTTTCGCAAGTACGTCACTGAAAAGGGACATGCGCCCAACTTTGAAACTTATGACAGACGGATGCTTGACGGAGTACTCGGTCAATTTTACGTAGTAGCTCGACATGCGAATGGCGAACTTTATAAGAAAACAAGCCTGATGACTCTTCATCATGGACTTAACAGGCATCTCCAGTCAATCGATGGAATGTCAGTTGGTGCAGTATGACAGTAATAAAGAGCTGAAACTTGAGATTGATTTTTCAGTTTTAGTATGTTTGACAAACTCCCAATTTTCTTGTTTACCATATAATAAAGCAGTTATAGACTTTTGATTTCGGTGTACCCATGATTATGCGGACCTGGGGTGATCCCCATCCTGACCAGGTCCGCATAATCACGGGTACACCAAAATCAAAAGTCTATAATTGTATAGTGTATGTGGTTGGTTTAACTGTAATCATATTTTATAACATTGTCACAGAGATAATAGTAGTTGACTCTTATTATGCTCTCAGATAGTAGTTGTCTCTTATTATTCTCTCAGACACAGTCACTCTCCTAGTGAACTTTTAGTTTCCTCTTCAAAACGACAGATCTTTGTTATGTCATAAGGCAAACAATTCTGCATATAGAAAAGAGTAGTCACATCCTCTGTTGACTGGTGGAGGTACTAAAAAATGTTTGCGTGATCCATGTTCCATAAAAACAAACAATATATATATATATATATATATATATATATATATATATATATATATATATATTTGTCAGAAAAAAGTAATCAAAGCCATTTTCTTGTATCTTTTAGAAAAGAATAGTAAACAATAGCGTATTCTTTATTGTGTCTTTGTTGTATTGTTTCTGTCGTGACTATGGCATTCAGTCACTCAGCTGGGTGAGGGGAGAGATCCGTTTTCAAACGCGCTTCAAATTAAGTCCAAAAATCTCTGTTAAAATTGGGTGACGTTTCCGTTTATTTTACTTTAATAATTGCACTAAACATTTCTAATTAAAATAACAAAAACGTGAAAGCAGTAGCCTCTCCCACACACAAGCTAATTAAAAGCCTGCATCACCTGTGGCTGCTATTTAATATACACCTGGTGCACCTCTTCACCCTCACCTACTGTGCCAAAGCAAAACAAAACAAAAATATAAAGTGGCAAAAAAAAAACAAACAAACAAAAAAAAAAAAAAGAAAAAAAAAAAAAAAAACCAAGCCACAAATGGCTCCTAAACTTTCTTGGTTCTAAAGGTGTGTATCTAAAGCCACTTTACCCACTGAGAAGGCAGATTGTGCAATGCTCAACTTAATCCTTTCCCATATGGTAAAGAAATCTGAAAGCAGTGATAAGAACAGTTTGGGACTCTTTTTTTAAAAAAAAAGAGGGCTACAGTCTACCTGAAAGACTTTGTGGATTAACATCATGAATAAACAAGCGTAACAATGGCATACTTACATATGAGTTAAGTACTTAAGGGGTTCAAACATTCGCCGTTGTATGTTTCCAATCTCTATTCCTTCTATGCTCCTGGAGGGCGAGAAAAACAACTATAACAGCGTTGTTGACAATCCATAACATAGTAATTAAAGTATGGCATGCACACAGAAATACAATGTGCTGATGAAGAACCAATGCAGGAGTCATTCGAGGAAAAGTATCACTGGTAACACCAACACCACTGTAAGGAGCACACGCTAAATACTATACAACATACTATAAATACTTTGTTTTCTGTCACTAAACAGATGCTGACTCACACTGTAAATGCTCATTTGTGAATATTTGATCAGTTTAATGTATAATACACCAAACACCTTCTCCATTTTTCTTTAAAAGTGATTTCCCGCAAATTCACGGAACGTCAGAAGAAACCTACACTGTAACTATCCTTTACCAGCCCTATCTGGAAATGTAGTTGGGAGTTCTTTTTGTTGGAGTTATTCTGTAGATACACTGTTTTATTTTATCATGCATGTTTTGTGTTCTCTGCTCTGGCAGAATGTAGTTCTCTCTGCTCTGATAAAGTGTACTGTACTGATGTGATGGGTGAAGGTTACTTAAGATATGTGACATGACGTGCTTCTGCAAGTTGTGGTATCTCTGTGTGCACGCTAAGCTCTTTTTCAGGACATGTGAAGATGACCCAGGCAGAATGCAGCCATAAGCGGAGCAGTGAGATAAAGAATAGAGAATTGAATGTTCCAACCACAGTGTGATTATGATACATTAGTCCTTGTGTCAGAAGAAGTGTGATTAATCGTTAGATGTCTTAAACACATCTTAATCGAGCCCAAGATTAAAAAGGTTCTGAAAGTCCTGAATGTATTGTGCAATCAGCGGTTCTGCGGCAACAGCTCACGCGCTATCACTCCTCCCCTTAGGAGCTGTACCGCCCATGTATGTAGGGAAGTCCTAAATAAAAGAGCAGGAGCGCAGGCCAGACTTTAGTGTAGCTTTGGTGTACAGCCTGACTTGCACTCCTCGCGAGCTAAATTTGACTTTCTGTCTCACTGGTGGTTCTTGACTCTGTTTGTCTTGTTAAAGGTTTTAAGAATGTTTGGAGGCGAAAATACCCAACATTGACTGGGGGCTACGTCCGGGATCTCAACAATACCGGAGGTGTCTGGCGGGGGTCGCCAAGTCCAGACGTAAATCCTTGGCCAAGGTCAGATCGATTGATCGTGTCTGCAATTGTCGACCGCCGGTGGCATCGTCTGGTTGACGAGATTTTCCCGAAGAAGACAGACAGGAAGTCGAGTCAGTGAGTAGAATTTCTTTGTAACAGTACTGAGTGAATGGTGATCAGATCACATAAACAGTTAAATTCCGCAAGCGATGATACAGAATCGTCTGTTAATGAAACACAGTTAAACTCTGTAAGGAGGTCGGACTCCTCTACGATGGCGAGGAACGCACGTAGTTAAATTCCGAAGGAGGGTGCGGACTCCTCTGTTTATATACGCGTACCGGTAGGGAATAAAAGTGTGATCACATAAACAGTTAAACTCCGTAAGCGATGGCGTGGAATCGTCTGTTAATGTAAAGCAGTTAAACTCCGCAAGGAGGGCGGACTCCTCTACGGTTGCGAGGGACGCACGTAGTTAAATTCCGAAGGAGGGTACGGACTCCTCTGTTTTAATACGAAGTAATACCGGTTTTTGAGAATAAAAGTGTGAAAGTGTAATACTTTGGACAACGTAAGTGACAACCGTGTGTGTGGATGCAGAGGCAAGTGATTCCGCTTCCTACGGGGAGGTGAAAGGAATCAACCACACGACGGCAAATTAATTGTCACGTCCAAAGAAAGTGAAAACTTCAGATTTAGAACACCCTAGGTGTGCCCCCGTCTGAAGTCCAAATTATAACAAGGAATAATAAAAATGGGGGGAAAGACGTCTAAAAATAAGGAAAATTTATCAACTGACGACTGGAAATTTATGGAAGCAAAAAATCCAAAAGCAACAAAGAAATTGGAGACCTGGATAAATAAACATGACTTTGACGGACGACTAAACCTGACTAGTATTCAAAAACTGAAGGAAAGGTTGGAAAAGGAACATAAAGGTGATAAAAAAAAGAAGCAGAAAGTAGGGGCAGATTTAGTGGCATTTTGGGAGGAGGAAGCAGAGAACAGACGGAAGGGAGCAGAGAAGCGACGATTAGAGAAAGCAAGGAAAAAGAAAGCTGTAGGTAAGGCAGAAGAAGATGTGATAATTCAGCACAGAGAACCTGAACAACCTCAGAAACCACCGACGGCTGGACCGCCGGCAACAACGCATTTGTACCCTCCTCTACCAGAGGATGATGATGTGCCGCCACCGCAGTATGATATGGCGGTGCGACCTAAAGTAAAAAGTGAAAAACAAGAAAAGCCACAAACACGCAGTCAAACAAAAGTGCCTACAGCTCCTCCCATGGAGGAACACAGTGACCAGGAAGGTACCTATCCTTTGATAGAAGTACCAAATCCTCGTGCAGGAACTCCAGGGCACCGATCAACCATGCTCGTATATCGAACATGGAATGCTGATGATATCAAAGCAGCAGTTGACATGATACCATCACCTCATGTTGACATTGAGGGATTCATGCAAGACATAGAAAACATTAGAAAGTCGTATCACCTAGATGGAACTGTGGAAGGTGTAACTCCCCCACGAGAAGATGTAGCCCAGTACATTATTGACGTAACCGCTTTGGTTAAATCCTACAATCTTAGAGGGGATGAAGTTCAACAAGTCATAATGGCAACTGTGACAAAGGATTGGGCTGATGTAAAAGGAGATTGGGATCCTGCAGAGGCAGACCACACTCCATTAGCCCATGATAGTCAGGAATTGGAAGATCGATTGGCCGCACTATTGCTGAGAATTAAGCAGAAATACCAGCAGAAGTCAAATTACACAGAAATAAATCGCACAAAACAGAAAGATGATGAACCATTCGAAGACTATCGACATCAAATGGAAAAAGTTTTTAAAGTGCACAGTGGTCTTCTACCACTGAAAAATGATAGCGTGTATGAACAACAATTGAAAAATGCACTCCATGCCAACTCCAGATCAGATATCCGAGCATGGGTAGACAAACACATGATAACGTTCCCAACAGCTGGGTTACAAGAGTATGTAGACCACGCCATACACGAAGAAAGAAATCTGAAAACAAAAAAGGCAGCCCGCTACTGTATATACAAATTTGGCCCAGGCCTGGCAGTGCTCTTTGGATCTGTCGGAATTGAGACAAACTGAACAATTATTGGAGGAAGGTCTGATGACCTGTGAAAACAGAGAACATGTAGTAATGATGTCACCTAAAGATCTACACATAACTATACTATTCACTCCACGAAAGGATGAAAGGTATGGAGCAGGATTTCTGAAAATTCCATCAGAATTACAGACAGTAGCACACTTATACACAGACAGAAAAACCACCTCTGTGTGTAGTGTAGTGCTGACCCAAAGTGCAGACAAATGGTACAGAGGAAAACCTGAGGCTGTGCCGCATATTTCACTGATAAGGGCAGACACTCAGTCCTGGAAGGACCTTGGAGGAATTGTTAAGATAGCTGAGGAAGCAACTGATTGGCATGAAGCAGATGCAATGTCGGTGTGGGATTTCAGTCCATCCACAGGCTTGTATCGGAAATACAAGTTTGTAAGTGCTTGAACGACACCGGTGATACATGAAGTAGATCTGGATGATTGAAATTTAACAACATCTGTGTTGTTGACACAGGAAGATGAGACTTTATTGGCCAAACTGCCTCCTCATCTCTGGGTGAAAGCACCCACAGATGTAGGACTGTTGAAAAATATTCCGCCAGTCGAAATTAAGCCACGATCTGATTGGAGACCACGGATCAAACAATATCCGTTAAAACCTGAAGCAGAAAAAGAAAATGATGACTTTTCTAGGTATCTGTAATTATTGCAGAGCCTAGATTCCATGTTATGCAGAGATGGTGCAGAAATTGCAGGATTTAATACACTCTATACCAATGGATATGACTGACAAAATACAGTGGAATAAAGAAGCTGAAGAACAGTTTACAGCTCTTAAACAAGAACTTGTGAGTTCCACAGTATTATCTCTGCCCAATTATGCCAAGCCATTCACTCTCATGGTGGACACAAAACGGGGATTCATGTGTGCAGTCTTGCTACAACAACATGGTAATAAAAATAAACCAGTTGGCTATTATTCCAAACGTTTGGATACATTCTTATCGCCTGCCAGACAGACAATGAACCATTAATAGATTCTGACCTTTTATTGGATATGCAAAAACAGGCACCAGCGCAGGAACGACATTTGTGGTTGAAAAATGGGGCAACCCCAAACCCCAAAGGACTTTATTGTATACATAACAAACCCATCCTACCCAAAAGCTTATTCAAAGCAGCTGCAATTGCGACACATGGGTGTGTCGACAGGGGGGATGGTATATATGGTAGACCAATACTTTACTACCTATGGATTTAATTTATACTCAAAAAAATTTTGTAAAGCCTGTGTTACCTGATTGAAACACAACCCACAGGGAAGTATAAGACCCCTTAGAGGGCAATTCCCAAAACCACAGTATCCTTTTCAAATTGTCCATATGGACTTTATTGAACTAAATCGATGTGGACCTTATCAATACAGTCTAGTATTATGGAATACCAGAGACATTGTACAGTGATAATGGAACACATTTTGTAAATGAAGTTGTACAAAGAGTAGCAGAACACATGAAAATTAAGTTAAAACATCATTGTGCTTACCACCCACACAGTGCAGGATTAGTGGAAAGGACAAAGGGCACAATAAAAATAAGATTAAGGAAATGTATAGAAGAGACAAAACGAACCTGGATTGAATGTTTGGACCTAGTAAAATTGTATATGAGAATAACACCAACACCATCAGGGTTAACACCATTTGAGATACTTTATGGACGACCATATCGTCTACCAATTTTGACATGGATACTAAAACAGCAGATGAGGAACAAACATTAGCAAATTTTATGAAAAAGACATTAACACAGAAAGAGATAACTTAAACACATTTACTGCCGAATAATTTTGATCTTCCACAGGACGGCCTTCCAGTAGTCTAGCCAGGAGACTGGGTGTTCGTCAGAGTGATTAAGAGGAAGAACTGGTCCAGTCCTCGTTGGGAAGGTCCATACCAAGTGCTGTTAACAACACCAACTGCAGTAAAGATAGCGGAGAGATCAACGTGGATACATCACTGTAAGATACAGCGTGTGTTGGCTGCCTCCACAGTGTAAGGGGAAGTCTGGCTACAAAGGGAGTCTATTTAATTAGTAATAGATTGTCTCAATGCCAGTGAAGCAGGGAGATCCTTGCACTATTAGGTGAGGTTGGTTAACAACACTGTATCCTAGCAATCATGACTGAACTACAGCAGACCCCGGAGCAGCGTGCTCAGCGCCGCCGCTGCCGGACTGTTGGTAGGGCAGCCGGTTGCGTTGTGATCTTAGTGTGTTTCGTGCTCCTCGGATTCCTGGCCTGGTGGTTGACCCAAGAATTGCAGCTCACTGTGGACCGAGCCAGAGAACAACGCAAGCAACGTCAGAAGAGGTTTATTCATAATGTGAATGAGACAGATGGACACCCTCATATATACCATACTAATATGTGGTACAGATATGTTCATTTATTGGCTATGGAATTACGTTACTAATTGTTATGTTTGTTCGCAAATACCTATATCCTCAACACACCCAGCTCTGACGGCTAAACCGTACCCTGCTAGGGTGACAGAATGTCTTATCATACGGATGCATAATCAAACTGTATTTCGGGGGCAGCAGTTCTCAGCAAATCTGATAAGATGTAACACCACTTGCCTCAGTGCAACCACTTATATGATAGGGATTTCAACAGAGGACGTACAAGCGTGCCCAAGTGCTGCTCCATTGACTAGACTGAAGGGAAACGCAAAAATATCATCACATTAAATTGTCATCACAACGGCCATTCCCAATTTGCTTTTACGGGACAGGGAATAAAACTGTAGGTAAAATTAAGAAACGTCTGTGTACCCAAACGTATGTTTTATCAAATAATTTAAGCCTAACCAAAACATAATATGTGGATGGTACTTATCTTCATCACATTGGACGGGGATGTAATTATACAGGCTCCTGTCCATGGGGAACGGATGAATCATGTGCTTATGTTAGTAAGTTTTTGCTACCACCTGTAAATGGTACTCCGGTGTATGATGACATCTATTGGCTTTGTGGTTCCAGACTGTACATGAGTCTCCCACCAAATTGGGGTGGTGTGTGTGCACCTACCCAGGTGACTGACCATACATATGTGGTAGTGCCAAGGACCTCCACAGAGAAGAATGGCAGCACCAGACGGAGGAGATTGATATACCCAGATGTGTTACCACATGATCACATGTGGGGCTCGGATGTACCAAAGGACCAAAAATTGTGGTCTGTAGGAGATAAAATAGCACATTCATTGTTCCCCTGGATAGGAGTGGGAAAAAATTCATTAATGATTGAAACTCTGAATTATCGATTGGGTCTGTTCATGAATGTAACTGAAAAAATAGTAGCAGCTCAAAACACTGAAATAGATGCTTTACGTACCATGGTGATGCAAAATCGCATGGTTTTAGACTTGCTTACTGGTTCACAGGGAGGAGTTTGTGTTCTGCTGAACACAACATGCTGTACTTTCATCCCAGACTCCATTCATTCAGTGGATATGCAGGACGCATTGGAAGAGCTGAATAAACTTCGTGATGCAAAGCATAAAGACACCCTAGCCATGAACCGGTGGAATCCCTGGTCCTGGTTGACTTCAGGACCATGTTGGCAGTTACTATTGAAAATGGTGACACCAGTTATTATAGTCCTAATTCTGATTGGACTTTGCATGTGTTGTGTGATCCCTTATATCAAAACAATGGTTGGCAAAATGGTGTCAAATACATTTGTACAGTGTAATCTGGCCTTCCAACAAACTATGCCAAAATATCAAGCATTGAAACAGTCAGACCTTAGTGGAGAAAACTATAATGACTGTACTGAGAATTATGATGATATTGAAAAGCTCACAACTCCAGTTCAAGCTTGAACTGTTGACGTGATGAGTTAACACACTCTTAGCCTATGAAGCTTTAGCTGAAAATGTAATAAGACAAGTGGTGTAGTCGAATAATACAGATAAACGGTTCATTTATACCAGTCAGCCGAAGTGACTGTGTGGTGGTGGTGTGGAGATAATAGAATTTTTGACAGATTGCCTAGGAATGTGTCAGGCTACTGTGCTTTAGTGTCCCTACTCCTCCCAGTAAAAGCCATTCCCATTTTAGCCAAGGACTTGTTGACGCACCTAAAGTCTGTGGTGCCTGAAAATTGCAGCTGAAAATCTGAATAAGAAGTGGTTGCTTAGTAACAATTGTTTACTTTTAGGTGAAGATGTAATACCGTTGGAATGCATGATAAACAGAGGGGAATGTTGGAGTTATTCTGTAGATACACTGTTTTATTTTATCATGCATGTTTTGTGTTCTCTGCTCTGGCAGAATGTAGTTCTCTCTGCTCTGATAAAGTGTACTGTACTGATGTGATGGGTGAAGGTTACTTAAGATATGTGACATGACGTGCTTCTGCAAGTTGTGGTATCTCTGTGTGCACGCTAAGCTCTTTTTCAGGACATGTGAAGATGACCCAGGCAGAATGCAGCCATAAGCGGAGCAGTGAGATAAAGAATAGAGAATTGAATGTTCCAACCACAGTGTGATTATGATACATTAGTCCTTGTGTCAGAAGAAGTGTGATTAATCGTTAGATGTCTTAAACACATCTTAATCGAGCCCAAGATTAAAAAGGTTCTGAAAGTCCTGAATGTATTGTGCAATCAGCGGTTCTGCGGCAACAGCTCACGCGCTATCACTCCTCCCCTTAGGAGCTGTACCGCCCATGTATGTAGGGAAGTCCTAAATAAAAGAGCAGGAGCGTAGGCCAGACTTTAGTGTAGCTTTGGTGTACAGCCTGACTTGCACTCCTCGCGAGCTAAATTTGACTTTCTGTCTCACTGGTGGTTCTTGACTCTGTTTGTCTTGTTAAAGGTTTTAAGAATGTTTGGAGGCGAAAATACCCAACACTTTTAATGAAATAGGGTTGAATGATACACGTGTATCACAATACGATACATATCACAGTTCGATACATTATCACATCTCTGTTTAGACTAATTATGCACAAAGGTAATCAACAGTTAAAGTTTAAGGTTTAAGAAACAAATTATTCTGAAATATAAACTGTAATTCTCAACATAACCTGCTTTCTATTTGCATGTTATATACAAATCATTTATACTTATTTTTATTACTCTTATTTATACTTCTTCCATTGAGCAGATGGCTTTTAATGGTATTACCTTATTCATAAAAATAAATAAATAAATAATAATAAATAAAAAAAAATAATAATAAATAATAATAATAAAATAATAAATAAAAAAATCAATAAAATAAAAAGATTCAACACAGGCTCCACACTATGATTATCATGATATGCAATGTATCATTCCAAACCTGTTTAACATAGCAACCTTTAGCCACTTGCTTAGTATTCATCACAAAAGAAATCAGAAATAGGACTGCCCCCTGTCTCACTTGGAAAGGCTAACGATAGCTGGAAATGATTAATTAAGCACCTCTCTAAGTTTTTGGTTACTTTTCGAAGATTTCTCTAATTCAGCAGAATGCCCCTAACACATTTGTGAAACATTATGTTCTTTTCTTAATGGAGAAAAGACATTTTAACCAGAACATATGTTTTATTTAATAATAATTGTTGTGAAAGTGTAGGAACACGGACCCACAACAGGGGGCGCAAATGAATGGACAATGGAGGAATCAAATAACACTGTTTTTACTGTTGTGAAAAAGGCACAACAAATACAACCGATTACAATATGGAGATTGAGTCTTATTACAACGGTGTCGTGTGGGCAGGCTCGACGAAAGGAGACGTCTGTCCAAGTCGAACCGGAACCAACCCGATTTCCTCTGCCACCGAACCCCGGGAATACTGGAGCCGCCAAGTCCCGAATTCCCAGGTGGCCACTGCCTCCGCTCGTCGGATCCGGTACTGCTGGCAGGAAACAGAAACAGTCAGGTGTGGATGCGGCTGCACCCAGCAACACGGAGAGTGGAGAGTCCACCTCCACCTCTCGTCAACAACAATCAAGAAATGTAGGAAGGTGAGTACTTATCCTACTTCGTCCAATACGGTCTTCAGCTGACCTAAGCACAAGCAACACAGTATTAATTCTCAGAATAATACAACTGGCTGAGTTCGTTACCTCTTTGGTAAGGCGATATCTCGGCAAATGAGGTGGAGATGCCGTCCTGCTGATATACCTCCTTATTGATTGGGATCAGCTGTCTCCAGTGATGGGTGACAGCTGTCATCCTGGCTGCTCCCGTAAGGCGGCAGCGCCCTCCGGTGCCTGGAGCCTGCACTCCAGGCAGGGCGCCCTCTAGTGGTGGTGGGCCAGCAGTACCTCCTCTTCAGCGGCCCACACAACAGGACCCCCCCCTCAATGGGCGCCTCCTGGCGCACGACCGGGTTTGTCAGGGTGGTGACGGTCGAAGTCGGCCAGGAGGGCCGGGTCCAGGATGAAGCCCTTCTTCACCCAGGAGCGTTCTTCGGGGCCGTACCCCTCCCAGTCCACCAGATACTGAAAACCCCGGCCCATCCGTCGGACGTCGAGGAGCCGGCGCACGGTCCAAGCCGGCTCTCCGTCGATGATCCGGGCAGGAGGTGGCGCCGGACCCGGAGTGCAGAGGGGTGAGGTGTGATGGGGTTTAATCCTGGAGACGTGGAATACTGGATGAATCCGCAGTGAGGCTGGAAGCTGGAGCCTCACTGCGGCGGGATTGATGACCTTGAGTATCTTATACGGGCCGATGTATCGTTCTTGCAGTTTTGGGGAGTCCACTTGAAGGGGAATGTCCTTGGTGGACAACCACACTTCCTGCCCAGGACGATACGTGGGAGCCGGGGCCCGCCGCCGGTCTGCATGGTTCTTCGCCCTCGTCCGGGCCCTTAACAAAGCAGAACGGGCGGTACGCCACACCCGACGGCACTTCCGTAGGTGTGCCTGGACCGAGGGCACACCGACCTCCCCCTCAACCACCGGAAACAACGGGGGTTGATACCCCAAGCACACCTCGAAAGGGGAGAGGCCGGTGGCTGATGACACTTGGCTGTTGTGGGCGTACTCGATCCAGGCCAGGTGGGTACTCCAGGCCGTCGGGTGCGCGGCTGTCACACAGCATAGGGTCTGCTCCATCTCCTGGTTGGCCCGTTCTGCTTGTCCGTTGGTCTGGGGGTGATACCCGGACGAGAGACTGACCGTGGCCCCCAGTTCCCGGCAAAAGCTCCTCCAAACATGCGAGGAGAACTGGGGACCGCGATCGGAGACGATGTCTGATGGTATCCCATGCAGACGGACGACGTGGTGGACTAGGAGGTCCGCTGTCTCCTGGGCCGTTGGTAGCTTCGGGAGGGCCACGAAGTGGGCCGCCTTGGAGAATCGGTCCACTATCGTGAGGATGACGGTGTTTCCCTGGGACGGCGGGAGACCCGTGACAAAATCCAGGCTGATGTGAGACCAGGGGCGATGAGGCACGGGCAGCGGCTGTAGCAATCCCGATGTCTTGCGGTGGTCGGCCTTGCCCCTGGCGCAGGTGGTACAGGCCTGGATGTAACCCCGGACGTCGGCCTCCAGGGACGCCCACCAGAAGCGCTGCCGGACGACTGCCACGGTTCTACGCACCCCAGGATGACAGGAGAGCTTCGAACCGTGACAGAAGTCCAGAACTGCAGCCCTGGCTTCTGGTGGGACGTAGAGTTTGTTCTTCTGTCCGGTTCCGGGGTCCGGGTCTCGTGTCAGGGCCTCCCGGACGGTCTTCTCCACGTCCCAGGTGAGGGCGGCCACGATAGCGGACTCCGGGATGATGGGATCCGGGGGATCCGACGACTCCGTTTTGACCTCATCTTCATGTACCCGGGACAAAGCATCCGATCTTTGATTTTTGGTCCCGGGACGGTAGGTGATCCGGAAGTCAAAACGGCCGAAGAACAGTGACCAGCGGGCTTGCCTGGGATTCAGCCGCTTGGCGGTCCTGATATACTCCAGGTTCCGGTGGTCAGTGAAAACCGTGAATGGCACGGACGTTCCCTCCAACAGATGTCTCCACTCCTCAAGAGCCTCTTTCACCGCAAGGAGCTCTCGATTGCCGACGTCATAGTTCCGTTCGGCTGGGGTCAACCTGCGGGAAAAATAGGCACATGGGTGAAGGACCTTATCGGTCTTCCCGCTCTGGGACAGCACGGCTCCTATCCCTGAGTCCGAGGCGTCCACTTCAACCACTAACTGGCGACTAGGATCGGGCTGCACCAGAACAGGTGCAGACGAGAAGCGCCGTTTCAACTCCTTGAACGCGGCTTCGCAACGATCCAACCAGGTGAAGGGGACTTTTGGTGAGGTCAGGGCTGTCAGGGGGCTAACTACCTGACTGTAGCCCTTGATGAACCTCCTGTAGAAATTAGCAAAGCCTAGGAACTGTTGCAACTTCCTACGGCTTGTGGGTTGGGGCCAGTCTCTCACCGCCGCAACCTTGGCCGGATCAGGAGCGACGGAGTTGGAGGAGATAATGAACCCCAAGAAGGACAAAGACGTGTGGTGGAACTCACACTTCTCGCCCTTCACAAACAGCCGGTTCTCCAACAACCGCTGCAGGACCTGACGTGCATGCTGGACATGGGTCTCAGGGTCCGGAGAAAAGATGAGTATATCGTCTAGATATACGAAGACGAACCGGTGCAGGAAATCCCGCAAGACATCGTTAACCAACGCTTGGAAAGTCGCGGGAGCGTTTGTGAGACCGAACGGCATGACCAGGTACTCAAAGTGACCTAAGGGGGTGTTAAATGCTGTCTTCCACTCGTCTCCCTTCCGGATCCAAACCAGGTGGTACGCATTTCTAAGATCGAGCTTGGTGAAAATCTGGGCTCCATGCAGGGGTGTGAACACTGAATCCAACAGGGGCAACGGGTATCGGTTGCGAACCGTGATCTCGTTCAACCCCCTATAATCAATGCATGGACGAAGTCCGCCATCTTTTTTGCCCACAAAAAAGAAACCTGCGCCCATCGGGGAGGTGGAATTCCGGATCAACCCGGCAGCTAACGAGTCCCGGACGTAGGTCTCATTGATTCGCGCTCAGGCCGTGAGAGGTTGTACAGCCTACTGGACGGGAACTCACTGCCCGGAACCAAATCAATGGCACAATCATACAGACGGTGGGGGGGAAGAGTGAGAGCCAGATCCTTGCTGAACACGTCGACAAGGTCGTGGTACTCCACCGGCACCGTCCCCAGATTGGGCGGGACTCTGACCTCCTCCTTAGCTTGGGAGCCGGGAGGAACCGAGGAACCTAGACACACCCGATGGCAGGTCTCGCTCCACTGAACCACTACCCCTGGATGGCCAATCAATCCGGGGATTGTGCTTCAACATCCAGGGAAAACCTAAAACCACACGGGAGGTGGCCTGAGTCACAAAAAACTCGATCACCTCCCGGTGATTTCCTGACACCACCAGAGTTACAGGTGGTGTCTTATGCGTGATCGGAGGGAGTAGGGAGCCATCTAGTGCCCGAACCTGTACCGGCGAGGTAAGCGCCACCAGAGGGAGCCCTATCTCCCTGGCCCATCTGCTGTCCAACAGATTCCCCTCAGAGCCCGTGTCCACCAGTGCTGGGGCCTTCAGGGTTGAGTCCTCATAAAGGATCGTGACTGGGAGTCGTGTGGCAATGTGGGTGTGTCCCACGTGAATGTCTTGGCCCACCCCTAGCCCAGTCTCTAGGGGCGGGGCGTTGGAGTTGAACCGCTCGGGGCAGTCCCTCATGTGGTGCTCTATCGCACCACAAACAAAACAAGCTCCGTGGGCCCGTCTCCTCTGTGCGTCTGGTGCCCTAAATGTTGCCCTACTCGTGTCCATAGCTTCGTCAGCAGGGGGAGCTGTGGCCCCACGGAGCGCAGGGGCCGTGGAGCGTGGGGAAGGCGGAGCGTGGTCGGAACCGGAAGGGAGAGGGACGGCGCGTGCCCGGCCACGCCCTTCGTCTCGTTCCCGCCGACGTTCTTCTAACCGGTTGTCTAACCGTATGACAAGATCGATGAGCCCATCTAAATCCCGCGGTTCGTCCTTAGCCACCAGGTGCTCCTTAAGAACCAATGACAGTCCGTTTACAAAGGCGGCGCGGAGGGCAGCGCTATTCCAGCCGGACCTCGCAGCCGCGATGCGGAAGTCGACTGCATAGGCAGCTGCGCTCCGACGCCCCTGTCTCATCGACAGTAGCACAGTTGAAGCGGTTTCTCCTCTATTGGGGTGATCGAACACGGTTCTGAGCTCCCTCACAAACCCATCATATGTCTGAAGGAGCCGTGACTTTTGCTCCCCGAGCGCTGTAGCCCAAGCGCGTGCCTCGCTGCGAAGCAGGTTTATTACATAAGCTACCTTGCTAGCATCAGTCGCGTACATAACTGGACGCTGTGCGAAGACGAGCGAACACTGCATAAGGAAATCCGCGCACGTTTCCACACAGCCTCCGTACGGCTCTGGGGGGCTTATGTATGCTTCCGGGGAAGGTGGGAGGGGTCGTTGAACGACCAGTGGAACGTCAATGTTACGCACAGGGTCTACGGGAGGGAGAGCCGCAGCGGCGCCCGGAGGGCGCGCTTCCACCTGCGCGGCGAGAGCCTCCACCCTGTGGTTCCGGAGGAAGTTCTGCTCGGTCATTAAATCTAACCGAGTCGTGAAAGCGGTGAGGATCCGCTGCAACTCACCGATTACCCCTCCTGCGGACGCCTGCGCGTCCTGTTCTTTCATTGGCCGTTCAACAGCCGGTTGACGCCCCTCGGGATCCATGACGTTGGCCGAGATATCCTGTTGTGAAAGTGTAGGAACACGGACCCACAACAGGGGGCGCAAATGAACGGACAATGGAGGAATCAAATAACACTGTTTTTACTGTTGTGAAAAAGGCACAACAAATACAACTGATTACAATATGGAGATTGAGTCTAATTACAACGGTGTCGTGTGGGCAGGCTCGACGATAGGAGACGTCTGTCCAAGTCAAACCGGAACCAACCCGATTTCCTCTGCCACCGAACCCCGGGAATACTGGAGCCGCCAAGTCCCGAATTCCCAGGTGGCCACTGCCTCCGCTCGTCGGATCCGGTACTGCTGGCAGGAAACAGAAACAGTCAGGTGTGGATGCGGCTGCACCCAGCAACACGGAGAGTGGAGAGTCCACCTCCACCTCTCGTCAACAACAATCAAGAAATGTAGGAAGGTGAGTACTTATCCTACTTCGTCCAATACGGTCTTCAGCTGACCTAAGCACAAGCAACACAGTATTAATTCTCAGAATAATACAACTGGCTGAGTTCGTTACCTCTTTGGTAAGGCGATATCTCGGCAAATGAGGTGGAGATGCCGTCCTGCTGATATACCTCCTTATTGATTGGGATCAGCTGTCTCCAGTGATGGGTGACAGCTGTCATCCTGGCTGCTCCCGTAAGGCGGCAGCGCCCTCCGGTGCCTGGAGCCCGCACTCCAGGCAGGACGCCCTCTAGTGGTGGTGGGCCAGCAGTACCTCCTCTTCAGCGGCCCACACAACAAATAATAATAATTAGACTAGATTAGATACAACTTTATTGATCCTTGGGAAGACTCTCTCAGGGAAACTGAGGTTCCAGCAGCATTGTATAGTAGCACGCAGGGTAAGAAGCACACAGAGTATCAAAAGTGAAAAAAATAACAATTTGCAAATATAAATATAAAGACACAATATAAATACCAGACATACTGATCAATACTGGTTTACTGGCTTAGTGTTCATAATAATAATAACAACAACAATAATGATAAGCCCTGCGACAGACTGGCATCCTGTCCAGGGAGTACCCCGCTTCATGCCCCATGACTTCTGGTATAAGCTCCAGCCCCCCTCCCCCTCCCTGTCACCCTTAATCGAGTAAGCAGGTATAGAAAATAGATGGATGGATAATAACAACAACAACAACAACAACAATAATAATAATAATAATAATAATAATAATAATTACCCACCAGTAACATTAAATCCATTGTCTCATCTCATCTCATCTTCAACTGCTTATCTGGGATCGGGTCGTGGGGCCAAAAGCTCTAGTAGGAGACCCCAGACTTCCCTTTCCCATGCCACATTAATCACCTCTGACTGGAGGATCCCCAGGCGTTCCCAGGCCAGTGTGGAGATATAATCTCTCCACCTAGTCCTGGGTCTTCCCCGGGGTCTCCTCCCAGATGGACGTGCCTGGAACACCTCCATAGGGAGTCACCCAGGAGGCATCCTTACCAGATGCCCAAACCACCTCAGCTGGCTCTTTCAACACGAAGGAGCAGCAGCTCTACTCTGAGCTCCCCACGGATGACAAGCTTCTAATTCTAGGGAGACACCAGCCACCCTCCTCAGGAAGCACATTTCATCCACTTGTACACTCAATCTACTTCTTTTGGTCGTGACCCAACCCTCATAACCATAGGTGAGAGTAGGAAAGACTGACCAGTAGATCGAGAGCTTCGCCTTTTGGATAATAATAATAATAATAATAATAATAATAATAATAATAATAATAATAATAATAATAATACCACCATGAACATTAAATCTATTGTTTACCTTTAATAATGAGGCTCATATGTTGCTGTTCAGTTAATAATACTTACAATGATTTCAGCTTATGCAGTTGGTCAAAGTGGTTAACCTGGAGCTCCATGATTGGATTGTATGATATGTTCCTGAAAAGAAAAAAGATAGTTCACTCTGAGGCAAAAAACATTTAACATGACTGAAAAACATAACACCACATGCCAGACACATTTAGGTGCATCATCATTTCCTGAGTGCAGTGTTACAAAAGCACATTAAATAATCATATTCACACAGAAATATGAACACATCTGCGTTCATAGAACTCACAGTTGGAGCAAATCTCCCAGTAAGACAAAAAGATTCGGAGGGATCATCGTTAGTTTGTTGCTGGAGAGATCTCTGCATCCCCATGAAACACATAACAACAAATAGCAGCATAAAAAACTGTGCTTGCTAAAAAAGTTAATATGGCACTTTTTCCTTGCAGTATAAGCAGCAAGAGGAACATGTGGGATAACAAATTATATAAGCTGATCAAGTTTACAGTTTTTGTTCAGAGATGTCGAGCTAAAGACACTCAGGTCCATAAGTATTTGGGCAGTGATGTGACTTTGCCTCTGTACACCACCATAAACAAGCTGAAAACAAACCACCAAGATGTTGTTGTGATGTAGAATTTGAGCTTAAATTCAAAGTGTTTAACAAAAATAGCTCATGAACCATTTAAGAATTACAGCCGCTTTTGACACAGTCCCTCCATTTTCAAAGGACAGAACTAATTCGACAAACTGCCCCACACTGCTGCAACTTCCCCAGAGGTACAGCACCGTCATACTCTAAATTTCTGGGGAGAGTGCTTGGATCTCTTGTATTTAATATTGATTTCATCTGATGCCATGCTTAAACACTACTGATTTTATGTTATTTGGTAGTGGTGATAAATGTTGGGCCCATATAAATTACATTACATCATAACATAATGTAGAGTCACTGTGACTTTTTTACTGCATCCCAGGGGTATAGAGCTCTGAAACATGACGTAAAGTCTCCATGACAACACCTGAGCTGGTTCTACTGTAATGTTTCAAAATGGCCCAGTCTGACTGCAGTGTGTGGGCCTTTTTCCATCCTTGTGCACAGAACTGAGAAGCGAGCTCTGAAAAACAAAATGTTACATTTTCATTGACAGTTTGCCAAAAGGCACATGGGAGCTTTGAGCCTAGATTTAACATATTTTCTTGTGTGAAAATGCTTTTTTGTTCCAGTTCACTATGAATATGTAACTGGTAACTGGTGGTTCGACTGGGGAACCAAGTCCTTTTCTGGGATATAACTATGACATCATAGTTAAAAATTGGTGCTTTCTCTTGGTCTTTGAATTCTTGTGTGATAAGGCCCTTTTGTCAACAGTGTGATGAAAAATGTTTTACTCTCTGCAATAAATGTGTTATAGTTCTGTGAGTTTGACAAGGGTCATACATTTGCAGGAATTCAAAAAAAAAAATCTAAAATATTAAAGGCAACCTTTAGAGTCTCTCAAAGGTTCTTTTTATCCTGCTATGGATCAAAACAATATTTAAAGAATCAATATTTCCTCCTCTTGTGTCCACTGTCCTTTTACTGACATGTCTTTTGTTTCTTTGATGCACAGTCCCGAGAGCGATGACATGTTTTTTCCTAACACACTTTTTTTTTTTTTTTTGCACTCATAACAAACTTACAGTTCCCCAAGTTTCTGAAGAACCGAAAAAGCATCCTCGTGGATGTAACTGATTCTATTACGCTGGAGAACACTGCAGAAAAACAATCAGAGAAAAAGAATCATTCTGTTCCCTTTGCTCTCCTCAGCCTCTTTTAATTAAATGGCAATGTGGATTTCATGCACAAGATGAAACATGGAAATCATATTTTAAGAAACTGAGACTGATGCCTAAGGCTATTATGCATGTAATTATGTAAAGTTACACTTACAGGACTGTCAGCATATGGCATGACCGGAATGACACGTTACCAATGGATTCAATGAGATTTCCCTCCAAATCCCTGCAAAAGCATTCAAATATACAACACACACAAAATATCATCAAAACAAAAATTTGTTACACTTGGTATAACAGCCTTATTTCATCATCCTTACAGCCAGTTCAGTCTTGGCATTTCCCGACAGATGTCACCTAGCTTTGTCAAAGAGTTGTTCAACAAAACCCTGGAAGATGAAATAGAATAAGTGCAACAACAATAGTACTACTACTACTACTAAAAAACACACACATATATATATATATCCATTTTTCATGCATTGAACTAAAAGACCTAAGATTTCTTCTATGCACACAAAAATCTTATTTCTTTAAAATTTTGTTCATAAAGTCGTTGAAATCCACCTTAGATAGCACTTCACCATTGCCAAGATAATCCGTCCATGTGGCAGGTGCGGCATATCAAGATGCCAAATGACCAGCATGATTATTGCACTTTGGTGGAAGGGTGGATTAGTGGTTAGCACTGTTGCCTCTCAGGAAGAAGGCTCGGGGATTGCATCCAGCCTGGACCTTTCTGTGTGGAGTTCATATGTTCTCATGTGGGTTTTGCTCCTGCTACTCAGATTTCCTCCCACTTCCAAATACATGCAGGTTTGGTGCAATGGAACCATTAAATTTGACCATGTGTTGGTCTATAATGGCCCTCCTCTTGCCCTATGACTGCTGGGATAGTTTCCAGCTTCCCCGTGACTCCTGATTGGAGTAAGTGGATGTAGAAAATTAATGAATTATTGCAGTGGTTTGTCTTGGAGTGATAATACCAGGTCACTCTAAAATGTGCAGTTTTGTCACACAACACCTCAGATATTGCAAGTTTTGAAGGGTTGTTTAATTCTCATGAAGACAGCAGGAATGTTCACCAGCACCAGGTGATGGTCTAGTGGTTAAGTAGTGGGCCCGAAACCAGAGCATCCTCGGTTCAAACCCCCGCCTGGCTGAAAAATCACCAAGGGCCCGTGAGCAAGGTCCTTAATCCCCAAGTTACTCCCAGAGTGTAGTGAATGCCTTGCATGGTAGCACCCTGACATCAGTGAGCATGTGTGTGAATGTGAGGCATTACAGTGTCCATTTTTAGTCTGAAGCGCATCATTTTCAGTAACTGATTAAGTATTAAGAGTGTATTGTAAGTGGTCCAAAAGATTCTGATTGTATAGTATTTTGGTTTGAGTAAATTATTACATTTCTGAATAATGCCCAACTCTGACCAAAATCCACCTTAGTCACTTCCAATCAGTCTCACAACTGCAGACCATGTGTAACCATGCCAGCCGAAGGCCGCCACATCTGGCTTTTTCTCAGAATAAAGATTTTTTCTTTCCAAGGTCAACTGGACATTTTTGACTGTCCTTTTATTGTAACCAGTCCAAGCCACACCTGTGCAATAATCATGCTGTTAAATCATCATCTTGATGTGGACCTGCCAGGTGGATGGATTATTTGGGGAAAGATGAAGCGCTTGTCAACACAGATTTCTAATAAGCTTCTCAACAAAACTGAAGAGACATAAACCTTTTGTTTGCAAAGAAGAAATCTTAGATCTTTTACTTCTACTTATGAAAAATGAGCAAAAAATGAAAGTCTTGCCTTGATGTTTTTGTTTGATATATTGTAAATGTGTGATCACATATGTGCAGGGTAGAAACAATATGTCTCAGTCAAACTCACAGCAAAACCAGGGAGTACAATCCCGAAAACGTCAGTGGAGATATATGATGGATGTTGTTATTTTCAATGATCCTTCAACAAGAAAGGGAGCAAATATTAAATGTATTTGCGGTGCTACAAATGTAACACACATTGGATATGCATGAAAACAGATACAGAAGAACATAAATTTAACAGGCATTATTCATTTCAAAAACTGGACTTGTTAAAGAGGCAAGTGAGTACTACACAACTAAAATATCTGCACCTTCATGTCATGATTAACATTGAAATATTCATGAAATATACATACAGCCACTCCAGCTTGTGCAGATCCTGAAACACACCCGGCATCAAGACACTTATCTTATTGTCACTCAGATATCTAAGAGAGGGGTAGAAAGAGAGAAAAAAATATATCAGTTTGACAAGTTACCAACAGAAAAAAAACAACAAAAAAAAAACCTCAACATCTGTCTGGAAAACTTGTCTTACTTAACCCTCAAGCGACCAAGCTATTTTAGTTACTAATATGACCGAGTGGGTTATTTACTCTGCAACATGTTCCAAGGTGTTGACTGCTTATTTCATAAACTACCAATGGTGTCAGAAATTTTTTTTATTGTTGTTTAGTTTTATTGCTTTTTGGTCCTGTGTGTGAATATGTTCACATGTGGGGGCCCAATTTGGAACAAACATGGTGGAATGATGGAGTGTCAGCCAAGGACAAAATTCTTTGACTTTGAAAAAAAAAGGAAAAAAAAAAAAAAACAGGTGAAAAGTTAAGGTCATAGGCCAGAGTCAAAGATTTGGCCCAGTGCTTACGTACAGTATAGTGAGAATGATTATTTTTCAGTCTTGGACAAAGATGGTTGCTGTTAAACACTAATATGAAGGCACACATATGACCCCTCTATTGGCTGTACGATCAACGATCTTTGGTCTTGAGTAACTTTGAGGCCGCAACTGCTTAACTCAGACAGTATTGAACCAATGTTGATTAACCATCTTGGAATAGTTGGCAATTTGCATGAATTGGTGTCAAATGCGTTACATGTGTTACACTCTTCAGGTGTCCCTTCTTGTTTTGACTGGATCCAAACCATTATCTAGAGCCACAAGAAACTGCTAATGTTTTTAGATGAACAATCCACATAAAATTAAGATCCATGCCATCCTGTGAAAATGCCAAAATATTTGATCTCACAATGCAAAGTAGGAAAAAACTTCCCTCAGTTCACCCCTTTCTCCTAATCCTCTCCAAGATTTATTGGGTTCTTTATTATGGCTTTATGCTTTTGTTGGGTCCCTTGAATTAAAGCTGAAAGTCCACACAACAAGCACATCTTTATTCTTTCATGTCCAACCTGATGTGGTGGTGCAGTCAAAATTTAAAAAAATTGTGTCACTGACTAACTACTTATGGATCTGACTGTAAATCTGTGCCTTTTATATCCTGTAATAATGGCAGGTGTTGTGTGGCTGGGGTGCCTGGTTGGCTTTTGTTTCTGTCTTCTGTCTTTCCTTCCAGGTGGCATGCGTTCAGGACTGAGTGGCTGATGTGTGGCTGAGTTATTAGGACCTCACCCTGATCACCTGAGGCTTGTCATGTGCAGCTCGTCAGGACTCACAGCTGTGGTGCATCTGTATGGATTGGGGCATGGTTGCATTTAAGTCTGGAGTACACAGTGTGTATTTGCCAGAGACTCGACCTTGTGACCAGACGGGTGAGATCGACGTTTGGAGAACCATCTCATCATTATGGACGCAGAGACCATACCAGGTTTGATGCCATGGTCTGTGAAAGAGGAGGGGGTGAGGTCTCACGCTCGTCAGCACACTTCCTGAGGTACTTTAGGTTTTGTGACTAACATGAGTACAGTCAGTAGATGTGGTGTCCCTCACACCTTATTATATTGAGCTGTTATGTTAGTCGTTTAATCAGCTTCCACTGCAGTGGAGAATTGAACTGGGTGTTCTATGCCTGCAGGGTGGGAAGCTGATTGGTGATTAAGCCAGGAAGTGTTTGCTGTTTATGTACACCTTTGAGTGGTCTCTCTGTGTGTGGAGTGGTGGACTCACATTATGGTTTCTTCTTTCACAGACTCGGTTGGTCGCGGCCACCTGGGGGGTGTCGGCGGGGTCCTTGGGTCCGAACTGTTCTGGCTCCGGACCGTTTGTGCTGCTGGGAGCGCGCCGTTTTTCCACCTCGCCAGACCGCGCACTTATTGGTTATTAATTGAGCACTCACTGTTATGTCATTAAATTCTGTTATCCTTTGAACAGTGCTCTGTTTCCTTTATGCTGGGTCCTGTCAAACGCTGGTCGGTGCTCCGACTGCGTCCGACACATAACAGGCAGGTATGGTTCCAGCCATCTGAAAGTGATTCTTCAGATCACTTAATCTCAGCGTTCTTTTTCCTTGGTGGCTTGCTCTTACACTTTCTTCAGATATATGTTGGAATATTCATGAATTCATTTTAACATTGAGTCTCATTGGCTGCTACCTTTAAAGAGGCCATCACAATGCAGCGGTAATTGGATTCCACTGTGCTAATGACCCTCACTGTAAATATCCTCAGTGTTAAGTATTTATGTTTTTTAGTGGTCAGTGATTTATGAATATGAGCCTTTTTTTAAATGCCATTTACCGCACACATTAGCATACTTACAGCCGTGTTAAATTAAACAGCCCTCTGAACGCATCAGGACTCACATCTTCAATCCTATTGTGTTGGAGATATCTACACAAACAAGCACAAACCAGTATAAACAAAGTACATGACTCGGGCAAGGACTAACATTCAAAGTCTGTGTGACATCATGAAGCATGTTTTTGAAAAGACATTCTATCTGACAATGTGAAGAGATTAAAAGAAATATTAAGATATGTGCACATCAACTCAAAGGACCACCTCTCCATAATTATTTGTTAAAAAGTGTTCATTACTTTTGGGTGGTTGTTTGTCACCCTTTTTGTTTGACATTGCAATCGGACCACTGGCGATCGCTATTAGAGCAGACAGCAGGATTAAGAGCAGAGGTGGGATGAAGTCACCATCAAGTCACTCTCAAGTCATGAATCAGCAAGTCCCAAATCAAGTCTCAAGTCATAATGATCACCAGTTGTTTGCAAGCTGACTTGAGACTTAACTTGGGACTTGTTGATTCATGACTTGAGAATGACTTGACAGTGACTTCTGATTAAGAGTATTTCCAGGGGTGAAACAAACCAGAAAATTTTGCTCTATGCAGATGATTTACTTCTGCTAATAACTGATCCAATTGAGATCATGTCCTACTTTTTCTATTGGCTGCAAAAATTTAGTATTTACTATATCGGGGTATAAAGTTAATCTGTAAAAATCTTTGTTATTTCCATTGAATAATCTGGCAACTCAGATTATGTATGAAAATCTGATGTTTAAAATGGAGAGTAACAAATTTACTTACCTGGGAATAGAAACAGAAGGTTCAATTCAAGCTATTTTCATCATAACTATAGGTCTATTTTAGACCATACCAAAATTGATCTGGACAGGTGGTCAAAACTCTCATCCTCACTGGGAGGACGGATAAATGTAGTGAAGATGACTGTGATGCCCAGGTTTCTTTATTTATTTCAAATGATCCCCATTTTTCTTCCAAAATCCTATTTTGCACAGCTGGATTACTCTGTCACATCATTGATCTGGAATATAAAGCCTGCACATATAAAGAAGGCAAGCATAATGGTGGTTATGGTCTACCTCATTTTTTATTTTACTACTGGGCAGCTAATATTTTAAAATAGCTTTTTGGATTAATATGTTTGCAGATAAGAAGGGTCCAGTTTGGGCTGATATAGAACTGACAGCTACACTTCCAGTCTCCCCAATTTCAATCTAACTGCCCCTTTCCTACTAAATATTAAAATCATTCAAGCTGAACTTAAATTTGGTGGTCCAAAATTCGACTAAGATCTGGGGTCGCTTCAGAAAACACTTTAATTTGACAACTATAGGTGGCTGTTCTCTAATAACATTTAATCACCTTTTTACACCATCTCAAATAGCTCAGGCATTTGCAGTTTGGCACAGATGTGGTTTGGTCAACTTTCAAGATCTCTTTACTGATGATGGCTTTGCATCATTTAAATCTTTATGTGAGGATCATAATTTACCAAAAATCTCATTATATCAGATATCTTCAGGTTCTGAGTTTTACCTCTAAATTCCTTCCAGTTGGGAGAAGTTGGGACATGTCCAGCTCTCCACAAGTTCTCTTATACTCACTCGACTGGTAAGCACTGAAAGCCAAGATAGGCATGTCCAAACTTGTCCTCTAACTCTCCGAAACGGAGGTGTTCCTTTGTCTCGCTTCATCAGCGAATCGGTCGTGACGCGCGAAGCCTCCACGCGGCTTTCCTTGACAAGATCTCTTGTTAAAAGTGAAATCTGCCGGAAAATGGCTGATGTCCAGCTCTTGTGATAACCAGAGAAAGAGAACACGACGGTCTCGTATCCACAGAGCAATCAGCTTAGAAATGATCCAGTGGTTTGTGCCGCGACGGCGCAGCTCGGAGCGCGGCACACCGACCGTCCTTAAAGGGGTCCTTAAAGCTGTAGTTAAAGTCCTTATTCTCTGTGAAGCCCGTAAAATTTTCACCAAAAGCCAGATAAATTTTTCGAATGCTTTCCAGGTGCCAGTCTCTAACAGCTTCTGAAAAAATTCTAATGGAAAAAAAGTCCTTTTCATTCCGCCATTTCCACACAATGAAAATCCGACGAGGGGGCGGGACCACTCCTTCCACAAGGCGTGCTCACAGGCGAATGACGTCACCGACAGGCGTGGAAAAACTCACGCATGCGCACAATGGTTCAAGCACGTCTGACGTAAAAACATATGAATGAAATCCATATAGTTTTTTTAAAAAAATAAAAAGGACCGTTACTTTATGGACAGACCTCGTATGCTAGTATACTAAGGTATATCTAAATATCTAAAAAGGAAGAGTAAAATAGAAGAGTAGAAAAGAGTAGAATAGAGCCACTTAGGTGCCTGGTCTTGAGAACCATGGATGGTAGGTTGAAAAGCTTTATCCCATGGGAACTCTCCCTACCCACCCAAGCGGCTCAAGAAAAAATAATATATAATAATAAATAATAAGACATTAGAAAGATAAGACATCATACATATAACTGATATTTAAATAATAAGGGTAATAATCAACATATACAATAAATATGGTATGATATAATATACAAGAGTAGGGTTTAAAACCTAAATATTAATACAGGAGAAGATTGTAGTATAGGTATTTTAGTATGTAGACTAGTATTAAAATTAAATTTTAGTTAGTAGGCTAAGCTATAAATCTGGTATTTTAATATAGAAACAGAAGCTATGATGTAATGTGTATTGGTATCCATCTAAAGTAACTCTGTGGGTGATTGTCTAGTGGTCAAGGTGTTGGGCTTGAGACCAGAAGATCTTCAGTTCAAATCCCTGCCTGACTGGAAAATCACTAAGGGCCCTTAGGCAAGATCTTTAATCCCTTATTGCTCCCGGTGTGTAGTGAGCAACTTGCATGGCAGCACCCTGACACCGGGGTGAATGTGAGGCATAATTGTAAAGCACTTTGAGCATCTGATGCAGACGCTGTATAAATGCAGTCCATTTATACTATAGGAAAATAAAAAGCATAATCTATATGCTATCAAATGGAAACCTAAGAACTTAGGTACTATATGTTGATATCTTTTAAAGAACACAAACTGATGAATCATTAAAAATCTACACCATGTAAAGTAAAATGTAAATAATGAAAATAAACTAGTTATACTTAGAAGAGCTAAATTAGCCATTAATAAGCCAACCGTACCTAGCAAGCTAACAAGATAAACAAAAAACAGTAATAAGTATATAAACAAACTAGAAGCACTCAGAGAGTGCAAACCTCCGCCAATTCCATGGGGTCACTGACGCCATAACATCTACATGCCATGGAATCATTGAACCTAAAAAAGTCTAACAATGATGTTTGCTCAGTAGTAAAAAAAGTTTCATCTGCTGTGACTGGATAGCATGTATCCTTAGCGCTTGGCATCACAGTTTATTGCAACTTGCACCTTTCCCAGAAGCTACTGTCATCTGAGCACTGATATTGATATTGCATGTGCTTATAGACAAAAACAAATAAGAGACAAATTCAATTTATTATTCAACCTAAACTGCAAATATATGAATTTTTTAACATTTATGAAAACTTCTCTAAACAAGGCCATAGGGTCACTGACCCTAAAGAGATTCCCTCCTTGGCACAGTGATCTATTTCTTTTTGTCTCTTTCTCTAAAATTGTATATAATAATCATTAGATTATTAATATATAAACAAAAATAAATTTAAGACCCGAATGTGATGACAGCTGCAACTGCTTAATGCTAACTTTTAACATTGAAAATGCCATAGACATGCTAACACATTAGCATCATGATCCGGATCGTGATCCAGATCACCACTAAAATTTAATCACTTGTTCCTCTTGTCATTTCCAACCACTCCACAAAATTTCAACAAAAATAAATTTAAGAAATGTTACAATTTGAAAACAAATGCATCCAAACGTGATGACAGCTGCAACTGCTTAATGCTAACTTTTAACATTGAAAATGCCATAGACATGCTAACATGTTAGCATCGGGATCCGGATTGTGATCCGGATCACCACTAAAATTTAATCATTTGTTCCTCTTGTCATTTCCAACCACTCCACAAAATTTCATCAAAATCCATTCAAAACTTTTTGAGTTATACTGCTGACAAACAGACAAACAAACAAACGCGACCGAAAACATAACCTCCTTGGCGGAGGTAAAAATGGTAATAAGTATATAAAGTATAATAGCGTAGTTAAACCTACAATAACAGCATTAACAAATACATATAAAAATAAATGTGGACAAAAGGATGAATTAACGTGGGCTATCAAACAGAAAAGAGACCAACTATATTGTAAGCTACAATAAACGGTGCTACAGCCAGCTAGATAAGCTAATGTTAGCTGTTAGGTATAACTAATTGTACCCCACTCCTCCAATTATTCCAAAAATATAATAATATAAAAAAAAGGGGGGGGGGGGGATATGTGATACAAAACACAAAAAACACAAAAATGTTCAAAAACATTTTGAACTATCACATATGGGGATGTGATAGTTCAAAATGTTTTTGTCATTTGTTCAGGAAAGTGTTGGTGAATTTCTGAAGAAGATACAACTCTGATACAAAATCTTGCCCTTGTCTCTTTAACACTGTTAGGTTTTCCTGTTTCTTTCTGGCATTCTGAATTTGTTCCATCTTTATGACATCACACAGATTAAGACAAGCAAGCATATATGCCAGTGCACATACAGACCCTGCACTGACTGTAGCTTTTAAATAAGACATTTAGATTTCCATATGAACACATATTCCTGAGCTGTCGTGCAGGTGGCAGCACAGCAGAGCATGTGAGTCAAGTGCAGTCCAATTATCACATTCTCAGGCACACTTAATGTGTGTGTGTGTGTGTGTGTGTGTCCTTGCACAAGATGTTTCATCTGCGTTGTCTCAGTCCACTCAGCTCAGATTTGGAACAAACTGCCCTTTTTTTTGCTTTTTGGTCCAGATGTTTTTGGTAAGATTCTGTGTATGAGTTAGATTATCTCTTACAGTCCAACCTCTCGTCCTTGTCGCAGGATGTGGAAATGGGTAAAGCTGGCTAATGGGGATATGGTGAAGCAGCATGGACTAATCCGCCATGTGCAGGTTTTAAAGGATTATAGTCATATCAACAATCAGTTGGGGATTTTCTGTGGCTGATGTGGTGTCCAAGAGAAAAAAGGGTACAAGAAGCAAAAGAATTTCATGGATGAGTTAATTTACATTGCCACCTAACAAAGTAATAACGAGCATCTGCATCCATGCATCAAGATCCAAGTCTTCACCAAACTGATATTTCCATATATTTGATGTCAGTGAATAAAAATGCAATCAGATATAACCTCCAAAAGTAACCCCACAGCTTCAGTGGAAGTAAAAGAAAATGCAAAAATTAAATGTTCCAACTCAAGGAAGTGAACCGAAATGGTAATCATGACGTCCAGTGATACAATAACCACAAAATTAGTCAAAGTCACACAATTAGATAAAGGTCAAATGATGCATTTGTCATAGTCACATAACATGTTTCAGCAGTTGGGAAACTCACAGTTTCTGCAGACTTTGATACTTGAAGAACATGTTTTCTTTCAGTTTCTGAAGCTCATTCTGTTGTAGGGACCTGAAGGATGAGAAGATGGAAAAATAAATAAATAAATTGATAAAACCGACACTGAAATGTTTGATTAAATCATAAAATAAAGAGTAAACCTATGTATATACAAATTTGCCATTATGCCTGCAATTATGGAAGGCTACTTCTGTGTATAATAATAACAACAACAAAAGAAGTTTCAAAGCCTTTTGCAAATACTCCGCGTATAACCAGGAAATAAACACATTAAAAGACAGAAAGGAAAAATAATCATAATTGAAAAGATGAACAATAAAAATATATAGTGAGAATTTAAATAACCTATAATAAAACAGCAAAACCATGTCTAAAATGATGTGTGTTTTAAAGGGCGTGGATCCAGATATGAGATATTTCTGTGTGGCGGTGCTCTGACACTGAACAGCTATGACAGAACCCAATAGAGCCATGTGCTGATTACCAATGTACTGCAGTAATTCTGCTTTATGACAGGTTTCATTAAAAACTCTAACAATGTAAAATAGCTGATTTTTGTGTAAAAAAAAAAATCAAAGATATCAGAGATGTGTGGATATGAATGTGGATGATCACCACATGGTTACTGGGTTAGTAGTAGTAGTACTTATTTGATTACAGTTCAGTGTCAAATCACAACACAAGTCATCTCAGGGTGCTACTCACAAACAAGATTAAGTTGGACTAAATTAATTAAAATATACTGGTGTTATTAGGTCAAAGTGTTTCATTTAAGTTATTCTAACCTCTATTTCACCTCCATTCTACTCAGAAATGCCCATGAAAAAGGTTACCTTTAGTTTTTTAAAACCTATTTCACTTATTCAGAATAAATTTCATGTTATAATTATAGTTTTACAATAAAACTTTATGTACAACTGTTTAAAAAAAAACAACTTTCTTTCATCATCACATTGCAGCACAATCTCACGCAATTAGATTGTGATACCTTCACAAAATGTAGCAGATTTCCGTGATGGGGCTGTCTATCCTAATTTTAACCAGAACCCAAACACCCCATGGTGGACCTGCAAAGCAACCCTGTTTGTGATAGATTATTTTGTGATATTAGTTTGTGATACCATGACGAAAATCTACATTTCATGACGTATCATCATGACGTATCATGAACTAATAAGATTAAATGACTTTTTTATGGCATCACAAACTGAGACTGATTTGCATGTTGTACATTATTAATTAAATAAAATGCAAACATGTAATTGTTTTATGCTGAAAACACTCTTCACTTAGACTTATACACAAAGGATTTTTTAAGTGGGTCTTGCAGGCTTGTGCAAAATTCCAAATTGAATTGACCACTGACACTGATAGTATTGGGACATACATTGCAAACAGTTTGCTCCCCCTCTCTACGGTTGAAAATAAGGATTTTATGAATATGTTTCAACTGGCCCAACCAACCATCTTTCATAATGCCATCCCAAAGAGCTCTCAGCTAGAACCTTATCCCAAAATGCTCTGATTGTGTAAAAAGCACATCTGGCTAGTCTGATGGGAAAAGCTCACCACGTTTGCCTGACAATAGGCCTATGGTCAAATCGATCATTGAGGTCATTCTATGGGATGACGGGCCATTTTATTGTTGATTTGGATTTGCAGAGCATTGTGCTGAGCTGTCAGCATTTTAAAGGCAGGCACACAGCTGAGAATATTTGTCAAGTTTATGAGGATGTATTGAAAGTTTCAAAATTCAGAATAAGAACTCTTTCATTGTAACTGACAAGGCTTCAGATATGATAAAAGCATTCACACTGTTTCCACCATTTCATGCTGAGAGTGATGTGAGAGGATGAGGAGGATAACACCTCTGATCTAAAAGTGGTCAATGTAGAGGAGGAAATTGCACAGAACATCCTGCTTTGCCCAAAGTCTCCAACTAGTGGTCCGTGATGCTGTAGAGGATGCTGGTCCAATACAAACGCTCCTAGCTAAAGTTCAGAAACATATATATTTTTGCCATAAATCCATGCATGCTACTGATGTCCTGGAGGGAATGCATAAACATCAGCTTGCTATTGTCAGATGTTGAGCTCAGTTCTTTCAGTTGCCAGTGATGTGCTTGCAGAATTCCACTGCCCTATCCAGCTGTCTGCATATGAATTCAAAATCATCCAGGTGCTTTTTGAGGTATTTAAGACCTTTTGAGGAAGCTACAGACCGACCGCTGACAGGCAGAGAAATCAGTGACATTAAGCGCTGTGATTCTGTATATCAGAGGCTTACGACATCCAATTAAAGATGTGAGGATGACTGAAAACAAAATGTTTGTGTCCACTTTACAAAACTTCACTTGATAAATGTCTTCAAAAATTTGAGGACATGGAGTGCTTCCAGCTGGCTGCCATGCTTGATCCCAGATTCAAACTGGACTGATGTACTGTTGAAGAGCACATCCTAATTAAAAATCTCCTCTCTGCAAAAATCAAATCCACCTCCCCAAAAGTCAATGCCACCTCTGACCTTAGTACCCAGACAAGGAAAATCCCCAGACTCTTTTCCTACATAGAAAGCCAGTCAGCTACTGTGCCAAGTTGGCACAGCCTGGCATGAACTCCATGTTGACCTGAGGAAACCCTGCCACACAGGATGCTGATCCTTTGCTGTTTTGGAAAGAAAACCAGAGCAGTTTTCCAAACCTAGCTGCACCTACCTGCACATAACTGGACATACCTGCATCCTCTGCACCTGTTGACAGCATCTTTAGTGTTACAGGAAAGATATTCCACCAGAAAGATGTTGTCTCAATGATGAAACCTTTGAGGAACTTATGACAATTAGATGCAACAATACTACCCTATAAATTAAGAACTGTAATAATGTTATGGTTCGGCGAGGATGGAGGACGAACCCAAGAGCAGGGAGCAGAGAAAGGTATGTTAGAGATTTATTTACAATGAGTTAAAATACTGAGGATAAATGAATCAAGCGCGCGGCTATCTAGCCGGCCCGCTCAGCGGTGGAACCAGGGGAACCGCAGCCCAGATGTCTTCAGTTCAGGTGGAATGAGCCCGGAGCCAGGTGGCCACCTGCAAGCTGTCGACGTGACTGGGGAGGAGAGACAGATGAGTGAGTGCTGAGCCGGTCACTTCCAGAAGTGATTCTCACAGTCAATCAGTGATAAACTATCACAGCTGGTCCAGATATGCAGTAGTTAGACAGAGTGATTCAGTTCAGTTTCTTCTTAGTGTTTGTTATCAGGAAAAGTTCACAGTTCAGTTTGTACAATATTCCAATCAGAGTTCAGAGTGAAGCGGCTCGTGTGAGCAAAAGGTGACAAACACTTAGCTGGTAGATGCACAGTGTGAGAGCGCCACGCACAGGCTGCAGAGTATGAGAGCTCTGCGCACAGGCTGCAGGTAAAGCTAGTCTTGGTGCAGCAGCAACGAGGAAGAAGTCAGCTCTAAGCTGAGGCTCAGACAGAAGGTGTGTGGAAACACCCCAAAAGTCAGAGAATATTCTATTTCAGGAAGAATAGACAGGCCATGGTTACCGTGGAAGATTAGCTGAGTTTCTGGCGAAGATGGAATGAGGAGCCGGGGTTCATATGCAGGTGCTGATTGAATGGAGATCAGGTGTGCTGATCAGCTTGAGGTGCACCACCTGTGCAGAGGGAAAAAAGGAGCAGCAACAGGAGGAACAGAGCAGCCAGCCCACAACAGTACCCCCCCTCAATGGGAGCCCCCAGGCGACCTACCAGGACGACCAGGATGGTCCCGGTAGAAGTCACTGATGAGGGAAGGGTCCAGGATGAGCCCCCGCCTGACGCAGCAGAGTTCTTCAGGGTCATAGCCCTCCCAGTCCACCAGGTACTGGAAGCCCTGCCCCCGATGGTGTACATCTAAGATCTTCCAGACGGTCCAGGCTGGATAACCGTCCACTGTCTGTGCAGGGGGGTGGCAGAGGAGCAGGAGGACACGAGGACTAGAGTGGACAGGCTTCAATCTGGAAACATGGAAGACCGGGTGGCTCCGCAAGGAGCGGGGAAGACGGAGCCGGACGGCCACCGGATTGACCACCCGGTCTACAACAAAAGGTCCGATGAAGCGGGGAGCCAGCTTCGGGGAGTCCGTCGCCAGGGGGATGTCCTGCGATGAGAGCCACACCTCCTGCCTGGGTTGAAAAGCGGGGTCGGGAGCCCAATGTCAGTCCGCATGGCCCTGTGTCCGGGTCTTCAGCAGAGCAGAGCGGGCTTCCACACCCGACGGCATGTCCTGAGGTGAGCTGCACTGAGGGAATGGAGATCTCAGGTTCCTGGGAAGGAAACAGTGGAGGCTGATAGCCCAAAGAGGCCTCAAAAGGAGAGAGTCCAGTGGCTGAAGAGACATGGGAGTTGTGTGCATACTCCACCCAGGGCAGGTGTTGACTCCAGTCAGTCGGGTAGGCAGCGGAGACGCACCGTAGGGTTGTCTCCAGGTCTTGGTTGGCCCGCTCTGCCTGCCCGTTGGTCTGAGGATAAAACCCATACGACAGGCTGACCGAGGCCCCGAGAGCAGCACAGAAACTTTGACAGACTTGCGAAGTGAACTGAGGCCCCCGGTCAGATACGATGTCCAGAGTTATGCCATGCAGCCGGACGCCGTGGAGGACTAGCAAGTCAGCGGTCTCCTGGGCAGTTGGTAGCTTTGGCAGGGGTGAAGTGGGCAGCCTTGGAGAACTGATCCACGATTGTGAGGATGACTGTGTTACCCTGGGATGGAGGTAGTCCGGTGACGAAGTCCATCCCGAGGAGTGACCAAGGGCATCCAGGGATCGGGAGAGGTTGCAGGAGACCAGCGGGAGGTTGGTGTGAAGTTTTTCCACGAGCACAGACTGAGCAGGCTTTGACAAATTCTCTCACATCGGCCTGTGACGAGGGCCACCACAAGCAGTGACGGAGGAGGTCCAGGGTATGGTGGACCCCGGGATGACAAGACAGCTTTGAGGAATGACAGAATTGGAGGACTTGAGACCAGACCTCAGGTGGATCAAAAAGCCGACAGGGTGGCCCACTGCCAGGGCCTGGATGGGGGGGTATGGCTTGCTCGATATCCCAGGTCAGTGCCCCCACAATCATGGATCGAGGAAGGATGGTCTCTGGAGTCTGGAGTGGTTCTTTGGTGGGAGAAAATTGCAGAGAGAGTGCATCTGGCTTGGTGTTTTTGCTGCCGGGATGGTAGAAAATGGAAAAGTTAAACCTCCCAAAGAACAATGACCACCTGGCTTGCCGGGAGTTCAAGCATTTGGCAGACAGGATGTACTCAAAATTGCGGTGGTCTGTCCAAACGATGAACGGAACTGCGGCCCCCTCCAGCCAATGTCTCCACTTGGCTAGCGCCTCCTTAACGGCCAAGAGTTCCTGGTTATCCACGTCATAGTTTCTCTCAGCAGGGGTCAGACGTCGCGAGAAATAAGCGCACGGATGTACCCGATTGTCTTTCTCCGACCTCTGGGATAACACGGCTCCTAACCCTATGTACGAGGCGTCAACCTCAACGATGAGCTGGCGATCCGGGTCCGGCTGTGTGAGGATCGGTGTGGTGGCGAATCATTCTTTTAACAACGAAAAGGCAGCATCAGCCTGAGGTGTCCACTGAAAAATGTTTTTTGAAGATGTGAGTGCAGAGAGAGGGGCTGCGATCTGACTAAAACCGCGAATGAAGCGTTGGTAGAAATTTGCGAATCCGAGGAATTGCTGGAATTGCTTTACACAGGACGGAAGTGGCCAGTCCACGACTGCATTGACCTTGGCCGGGTCAGGTTTGACCTGATTGTGAGAAATGATGAAGCCCAAAAAAGACACCATGTTGAGGTTAAACTCGCATTTTTCTGCCTTGACGAATAACCTGTTTTCTAACAGTCACTGGAGTACCAGGCGAACATGTTTGGTGTGGGCTTGAAGGTTCGGTGAGAAAATCAGGATGTCATCTAGGCAAACGAAAACAAACCAATTTAGAAAGTCACGCAGCACATTGTTGATGAGTGCTTGGAAGGTGGCAGGTGCGTTGGTGAGACCGAAGGGCAGGACCAGGTACTCAAAATGTCCTAAAGGTGTATTAAAGGTGGTTTTCCACTCGTCCCCCTCCTTGACATGCACCAGGTGGTAAGCACTGTGGAGATCCAATTTGGTAAATATGGTCGCCCCATGCAAGGAGCTAAACGCTGAATCAAGAAGTGGTAGTTGGTACCGGTTGTGGACCGTGATGGCGTTTAGCCCCGGAAATCGATGCAGGGGCGAAGGGAGCCATCCTTCTTACCAACAAAGAAGAAGCCTGCCCCTACGGGTGATGAAGAGGGTCGGATTAGCCCAGCGGCCAAGGAGTCCCGGATGTAGGTCTCCATTGACTTGCGTTCCGAGTGGGAGAGGTTATACAGCCTACCCGAAGGTAGCTGGGCACCAGGAAGCAAGTCAATGGCGCAGTCATATGGACGGTGAGGAGGAAGTGAGACAGCACGATCCTTACTGAACACTTCACCAAGGTCGTGGTACTCAGGAGGAACTAACGACAAATCAGGAGGTGAATGGACCTGGTCCTTGACCTCCACGCTGGGGGGAACCGAGGAACTAAAACACCCCCTGTGAGAGGCTTCGCTCCATCGAGTGATAACCCCGGACTGCCAATCAATTCTGGGATTGTGTTTGAAAATCCAAGGGTGGCCTAGAACCAAGGGGGATGAAGATGGGATAACATAAAACTGTATAATCTCTCTGTTATTACCTGAAACCACTAAAGTGACTGGAACAGTGCGGTGAGTGATGGTAGGAAGGGGTGTGCCATCTAAAGCATGCACAGACAGTGAGGAAGGAAGTGCCTCAAGTAGCAACCTTGGAAGCAAAACCAGTGTCGATGAAATCTCTTCGGCTCCTGTGTCGATAAGCACCGGAACCAAAAGTGTTTCACTGCCAAAACAAAGAGTGGCTGGATTTGAGTGCGGCAGGAACCCACACTCGTGAATTTAGCTTGGCTCACTCGCAGCCCAGATCCTATGGGTGAGTGTTGGCTTTTGGCCAAACAGGGCATGTGCTAAGGCTGTGCCCCTTAGCACTACAACAGAGACACTCCCCAGCAGCCAGTCTCCGTTGTCATTCTTCAGGGGGCAATTTAGCCCTGCCGAGCTGCATAGGCTCACCAGCAGGGGGAGCTGTCATATCAGGGGACGACTCGATGGAGCAAGGTAGAGGCGGTCCTGGTGTATGCCGAGGGAGGGGCGAGTGGAAGAGTCCCGGTCAGCCCACGGCCCTTATCCCGGCGACGCTCCCTCATGCGGTTATCCAGGCCTAATTATTAATGCAATAAGTGAGGTCCAGATACTCGGTTCGTCCGGACTGCCAACTCATCTTTTAATGAGTCATTGAGGCCATTTATAAATATGCTCCTTAGTGCTGCGTTATTCCAATTGGCCTCCGCTGCCAATATGCGGAAGTCCACCGCGAACTCTGCAGCACTACGCGAGCCCTGCTTGAGAGTGAGCAGCCATTGAGAAACGGAATCTCTCCGAGTTGGATGGTCAAAAACTAAACGGATGAGAGATCTGAGAGGCGGGTGTTAGAGTGTTTGACATGGTCTGTGAGTGTGCTCACGTGATCCGCGATGGAATCAACGGCTTGCTGGAGCTTTGAGAGGTATGCTCCCTGGATGTTAAGTGCTTGCTGAAAACGGTCTGCCCCTGCTGGGTCCATGACGTGGCCAGAAACTTCTGTTATGGTTTGGCGAGGATGGAGGACGAACCCAAGAGCAGGGAGCCGAGAAAGGTATGTTAGAAAAGAGACTTATTTACAATGAGTTCAAATACTGAGAATAAATGAGTCAAGTGCGCGGCTATCTAGCCGGCCCGCTCAGCGGTGGAACCAGGGGAACCGCAGCCCAGATGTCTTCAGTTCAGGTGGAATGAGCCCGGAGCCAGGTGGCCGCCTGCAAGCTGTCGACATGACTGGGGAGGAGAGACAGATGAGTGAGTGCTGAGCTGGTCACTTCCAGAAGTGATTCTCACAGTCAATCAGTGACAAACTATCACAGCTGGTCCAGATATGCAGTAGTTAGACAGAGTGATTCAGTTCAGTTTCTTCTTAGTGTTTGTTATCAGGAAAAGTTAACAGTTCAGTTTGTGCAATATTCCAGTCAGAGTTCAGAGTGAAGCGGCTCGTGTGAGCAAAAGGTGACAAACACTTAGCTGGTAGATGCACAGTGTGAGAGCGCCACGCACAGGCTGCAGAGTATGAGAGCTCTGCGCACAGGCTGCAGGTAAAGCTAGTCTTGGCGCAGCAGCAACGAGGAAGGCTCAGACAGAAGGTGTGTGGAAACACCCCAAAAGTCAGAGAATATTCTATCTCAGGAAGAATAGACAGGCCAAGCTTACTGTGGAAGATTAGCTGAGTTTCTGACGAAAATGGAATGAGGAGCCGGGGTTCATATGCAGGTGCTGACTGAATGGAGATCAGGTGCGTCGATCAGCTTGAGGCGTACCACCTGTGCAGAGGGGAAAAAAGGAGCAGCAGCAGGAGAAACAGCAGGCAGCCCACAACATATAAATGATTATTGCATTTACCACAATTTTGTGACATTTGTTAATTTTCAAATAAAAAGAATGGTACAAATGATTCAAAATGGAAACAATTTGTGTTCAATTTTAGTGTTTGTAAAGTCTTTTTAGCATTTAAGCCAAAAACCTTTGTTAAATGTGAAATTCTTCCTGTTACTTGGCTATAAGGAATTTCTCTGAATTGCAATGAATTTAATTCCACTTCCCGTAATTACAATTCAACATTCCATGGGGCGGAGCCAGTTCAGTTGAAATTCTTTATATGAATTGAGCTGAATGTCCAAATTTGGAATTTTGCACAAGCCTGGTGTCTTGTACTTCTCACCACATCCTTTTGTGAACTTGACTTAAAATCGATTTTGTTTCTTTTTTCTCCATGGACAGGTGGAGACATACAATCTTGAACACTTTTGCATCGATTGCTGTGCATGCTGCCTTTAAATGCTGATGAATCTGTAATAACTACGTGGTTACACGTCACCTCTAAGTACACAAACAAATCAGAAAAATTGGTTTCATCGATTAGGACACACTCAGGATAGAGCTTCCACACACTGACACCATAAGGGTGTTATATCAGACTCACATCATGGTGACATTCACAGCTATCACCGGGACATCTTGAAGCTCCATGCCATCGCAGTCCACCTCCAGGTCTTGGCACAGGCACAGCTCAGGAATGACACCCAGCACTGGATAGGTGGAGAAGGGCCATGAGAGAGCAAAGAAAACAGGACCTTCTGTCAAGTGCCAAAGTCCCAAAGCAAGAACCATCTGAAAGAGAAACGCATCCGCATCCTACTGGAAGACTATTTTACACCTGAGATTAAAGAAAGATCAAGTCAAGTCTTGGAGCACGGGCCCTGCTGCCTGTCAACATTCCTCACGCTATGAGCCACTTTGGGACCTGGACTGCAACCACTCTGGCAGACAATTGTTCTATCTACAACTCTCAAACGCAGCCATGTATCTAACTACCGGGGTTCTCAACACAGAGGCACCTGGGTGAAAGAGGTAATATATCCAAATGTGTCAATATTTTCATATTGCTTTGCACTGCAGACATCTTGGGTGTTGCATCTGGGGTATTGCAAATGAACTTCAATAACCTATGTAACCTATAACCTTACATATCTCAGTGAAGAAATTTGGCATTTTCGCCTTATGAAAAATGGTGATTTTGGGGTATATGTAATTATTACATGAAAATAGGTAGTGCATGTCAAACTTTGTAATGTTAACATTTAATTTAATTAAAGGGACACTAAAGCTTCAGAAAAATATAGTTTTATAGAGTGGCGGTGGTGAGGCAGCTGCGCGTATACCCAATTTGACCCATGGTCTGTATCTGACCTATGGACTAATACAAAAAAATAAATAAATAAATAAAAAATAGTAAAGAATTTCCAAAATAGAATACAAAAATAAACTTACGGCATACTTTGGACTTGTGTACACCACTGTTGTAGCTGGGCATTCCAAAATAGTTGTCAAAAAGATGAGGCCATCCATTGTTATCCCCTAGAAATGAAAATAAGACAAGTCAAGTCAGGTCTGGTAGTATGCATTGGTGTTGGGCATTGCTGCACACACCATACAACAGAGAGAATCTCCTTGCATCTCAAGTGGCGACCACCCAGGCTAACAACAGTCCATTCCTACCTTTTGTAAGTAGCTATCCACAGAATGCTCAGAACTGAGGCACCTTGATCAAGCCCAGAAAAATGCACCACATGGCCAAAATGTTGACTGAGTGCAATCATCTTCATAACTGTACCCAAGAATCTTCCAAAGATACCTAGTACAAAAGGCATCTAGTCTAGTCATCTCCTTTGGTCACTGGTGTGCATCCAAGTCTGACAACCATACAGAGTAAGACCACCGGGAGCCTAAAGTCTTGAACCTTCATTCTCCTGCAAAGACATCTGCATTGCCATACACTTAAGAAATAAGACAGCATAAATTAAAAGACTGCCCAACCCACCACCAAACCCTAAGCAACATACTCTGAGATAACATTCAAAGTCATGCTAAAATCCCACTTAGAGAAGAAAAGAGATGCAGTTCATCTCTGCTCTTAATTAAAGAGCATGTTGGCACATTCACCTCACACATTTTAATCAGCTCAGATGAAAAGAGATTATGGATGACATTATTACAGATAATTACCCACCAGTCCAACTCTCTGTGAGTGTGACATTAAAGATTGTAATTAAGTGACCACTTGAATATGTGCTCCACAGAAGGTGGATATCAAAGAAAATGAAACAGAAGTTTCTACACACAATCTTTCTTTTTAAAAGTGAACAATCTTTCACATATACAAGATGATAAAAACAGATCTTTTGCTCACCATGCTACAGCAATACAAACGTTGTTGTGAAGACCATTTGTGAGACTGTTCCAATCTACCCCGTTGTGTTTTGTTGGGCTGCTATGTTTGTAGGTCTGTGCTTTTGTGGCAGTGCTGTGGGCACGGACAATGGTTCTTTCAGGCTGAGCCGGCACACCTGCTTCTTATCAGATAATCAGTAACAGGTTATCTCCTCAGGGTTTGCAAGTGACGGTTGCCGAGATGGTTACTGGCTCTGTGTTGCTGCTCGTCTCCATCATTGCCATCACTCAAGGAAGGCTCAAACAGCACCATAAACTGGCAACATCTTGGCTGAAACACTCCTCTCTTGGCAGACCATCCAACCTGCTCCTGTATATCCTCCAGATCTTGCCTGAAGGAACAAATATCCAGTCTAGACACCATCTTGCCCACCTCTTCTGTTGTAACCATCTGTCATTGTCAAGACTGCATTCTTTGCTACCAAAAATCAAAGACATTTTTGGTGAACCATAATGGATTCAAGCATCCACACTTATGTGGTTGGAAACATTGCATTTGCCAGCAGTACACTGTGCGATTTTAGAACTGCTTTAGTCAATTTTCGATTCTAACCCTATGAGTAAATTAATAGGTTCTGTAACCCGAATGGCTGGACACAACTGCTGAACTCTGACACAGGAGTTTGACGTTCAAAAGGTTTTACTGAAAATACTTGCAGGGTTCGGTACACAAGAAGGCAAGCAATTATCAGCAATGGTAAGCAAAACATGAGGCAAAAGGGTCCAGAAAACAGGCAGAGAGTCAGAAAACACAGCAGAGCAACATTGGACAAAAACTGAAGCACAACAATCTGGCGGAGAGAAGAGGGAAAAGAGGGGCTTAAATACAGGAAGTGATGGGAGACAGGTGTGAGAGAAAGAGCCAGAGCAGGGCCTGGTAAACAAGAGGGAACTGCCCAACACCAAGCACCCATCGCCTAGCCTTCAGCTTAGCCCCAGCTCGACAGCCACAGAAGGGTTTTCTCAGCTCACGAGGGATCAGGTGAGTGATTCCTCTCGATTTACTCTGTAGTAGAAGGGGCTCCTCACGTGTGTATGTTATAGTGCACATCTTGTATCAAAACACTACAAACACAACATTCATCGAGCGCTAACACAGAGCTACACGGGCCTGTAGCCTCTACAGTTGGCGCATGTGTAAACTGTCAAGTACACCCCCTGCTGATGCTCCAATGTGATCTCAGATTCAGATTTACTTCACAGAAGGTTTTGATAGGTAACAAAGGAACTCAGCCCCTGGGACAACTCAGCCTGGGTTAAGAAGTTGGCCTGGGTTAGGGTTAGGAACTAGAACTGAAGCCTTTCAAGCCAAGGCATGAAAGAATAATGTGTTTTCCTACTCTTGCTGCTTTGATTTGTGCAATTTTCATGGAGTTTATGTCGCTCAACATAACTCAAACATATAGATTTCCATACTGATTACATAAGTCATAGGGATGTCAAATTCCTCCAAAAATCCTCCAGTACACCTTATTCAAATGTTGTCAAAGCTTTGAAGTGTGTATAAAGGAATAGACAATGTGCACAGAGCTTGTGTGGATTCCATTGCCTCTCCCCAGATGTGACATCCAACTGTTAAACTTGGCTTTCTTAATAGACCACAAAGCCAAACTGTCCCTGAGGCTCAGGTGCATCATTTTACACAGCTGTGAAATGACCCATTTTGTCATGTGGGTGGCATCAAGTTTGATATCAGGCAAGAAAAGTGGGACACGTTATTGATGATAATGAACATCAAACAAGGACAAAAATCATCACAGATTAGATTTAAAAAAAAATGTAATCTCTAATTGCTCGTGTTGACTTTACTTATGTTTATGACAGAATCTACATGGTTTATTTATTAGAAGGAGGTAAGATAAAGTGTTTTGGTGGTAAATGTCTTTATAGCAAGCACATGGATATAAGGAATGTCAATTTTACCTGAAAATTATATTCATTACATCCTCCATCTATGAAATCCTTTTCTCTGTTGTCACTGTGTCTTTCTATGAGTAATTACCTCTGAACATAATGGTTTCAGCCCCCGTCTTTATGCTGGGTTGTTTGTTGGAGCGTTGCTGTGTAATGGAACTATTTACATGACATGGGGAGAGAAGTTTGATTCTGGTACAGAGAACAAAATATTTTGAGGTGATTCAAAAAGGGCCTGAAAAAGGAAATAATAAAAAGGAAATAGTAAGGTACACCTCACGAGCACCAGGTTGGACCCCCTTTTGCCTTAATACTGCCTTAATACTTTGTGACACAGATTCAAGAAGGTGCTGGAAACATTGCTCAGAGATGTTGGTCCATACTGACATCACACAGCATCCCATTCAACCAGTCTACCAATTCTCCTCAACAAGGCATTTTCGTCCACACTACTGTCACTCACTGGATATCTTCTCTTGTTTGGACCATTCTCTGTAAACCCTAGTGATGGTTGTGTGTGGAAATCCCAGTAGATCAGCAGGTTATGAAATGCGCAGACCAGCCTGTCAGCACCAAAAACCGTTCAAAATCACTTGAATCCCCCTCCGTCCTCATTTTGATGCTCGGTTTGAACTTCAGGTAGTCATCTTCAGCATGTCCAGATGCCTAAATGCATTGAGTTGATGCCATATGATTGGCTGATTAGCTATTTTTGTTAACAAGCACTTGTACAGGTGTAACTAGTAAAGTGGCAGGTGAGTCTTAATCTTCTTTGTGAATGGTTCTTGTATTTTGGGATGGATCTGAATAAAAATTACAGCATCTGGACATCTTTCATTTGAACACTGAATTCTTGTTTTAGAGTGTAGTTTCATTTGAGAAGAGTTGAGGAAACATTTCAAGTCTCTCCCCCACCTGGTGTAGTGGTTAAGAGGATCCTCTGTTCAAAACCCAGCCCGTGGGCAAGGTCCTTGCTCCTGGTGTATAGTGAGCACCTTGCATGGCAGCACCCTGACATCGGTGTGTGAGTGTGAATGGGTGAATTTGAGACACAATTGTAAAGCACTTTGAGCTTCTGATGCAGAGGGAAACGTGCTATATAAATGCAGTCCATTTCTCACAAACAGAAAGCAATACAAATTAGAAATAGAGTTGATTACAACTAATAGCAATGCAATAAAAATGTGCTAAAACAAGAATAAAACATTTAAACAACAAACAATTAAAACCAGTGGTAAAAGAACAAATCAAAACCACAAAATCAATGTCGATGACAAGAAACACAAAACACATAAGTCTTCAATCTAGATTTAAATGAGTCCACAGAATCAGATTTTCTTATCACAATTGACAAACTGTTCCACAAAAAATGTGACCAATAAGAAAAGGCCCTGTAACCAGCTGACTTCTTCTTCACCCTCGGAACACACAATAAAGCCTAGATCCAGAGAAAAGACAGCATGAGCAGGTACATATGGTAAAAATAAATCAACCAAATGAGGGTGCTAGTCCATAAAAAAAAAAAAAAAAAAAAAATTGTTAATAAGAAAACCTTAAAGTCAGACCTCACATGAACATCTCTAATGACTTTCATTACATCACTGTGACATCAGTGACCCCACAGAGGATAAATATTTGAGTGTCTTACTACTTCCCATCAAGCTGATGAAGCCTTTCTGGATGAAGGTTGAAAAGTCTTCAAGGAACTAAACAAGCCCAGTTGACGTAACCTTGGATATTTTAATTTAATTTAATCTTTATTTAACCAGGTTAGTCCCATTGAGATTGAGATCTCTTTTACAAGGGAGACCTGGGCAGTTATAAAGTTTCCAGTTCACCTAACCTGCATGTCTTTAAATGCAGGAGGAAGCCAGAGCACTCAGAGGAAACCCACGCAAACACGGGGAGAACATGCAAACTCCACACAGAAAGGCCACAGGCGGGAATCAAACCCATGACCTTCTTACTGTGAGGCAACAGTGCTAACCACTAATCCACTGTGCTGCCCATGATATGAGTAAGACACATTTTCAAAAAACTTGCTGAAAATGCTCGGTCTAACCTGGGTTAGCAACCAAAATATTTTGAGCTGGACTGGCAAAAAGGGGAGGAGCCAGGGTCTTTTATATTAAAGTTGTTTCTATTTCTCCCTTTTTCCACTGGGGGTCTCTGCAGCACATCTGATATGAATCTGCATGTTGATGTGGCACAAGCTTGTGACGTGATGATATTCCATGGAACATGGGCATGGGCGGTAGAACCAGGAATGTGAAAGTTTATTTTAAAGAAACAAATTATTCCCAAGTATAAATTGTAACCAATGTTATTTGTTTCTTATGCATATGTGATAAATGATTTCTATTTTTTCTCCAAGAGGTCATTGTACGTGTTAAACTTTCAACCTCATTTAAAATTATCATCACAATGTGCATTTAAATCAGATTCGCTCCCATACTGAAAGATAAGAGGGAATCACTATAGTTTTTCCACAAAACCTTTGCAGATTGGATATTTTCTGTTAGAAATATCAATAAACTAATTTGTTTTATTGTTTCATTCCTTTTTAAAAATAGGACAAAAACAAAACAGTTTATACATTTCAACAAAATTCCATCCCATAAGTGGCCCTGACCTACTGCATGTTTACTGATTTACAATATGATATATCAAAACACTGATACATATGATAAAACACAATTTTGTAATCTGAGTTCTATGAGAGAGCATTTAAGATAAAGTAAACAAATAACTACCCCTAGCAGTTGGAACAGATTCGTCAAGTCTGAATATGTGACTTCACAGTAAACATGATTGTATATATTGTAAATTGTAAGAACAGATTATCCTTTAAAACCTGTCAAGTGCAGTCTCTTGATAAAATGGCTTTGCCTCACTTTTACAGATGAAAAAAAATGGCTTGGCTGTGAGAGTCCTTGTTCTCTGGTTCTATTTGAGCTAAAATGGAGTCAAATGACATAAACCTGATTTCCACAACCAATATCTGATAAAAATTAAATGTTTTACCTCCAGAAACATTAGTCAAGATGGATGAAAGTCACTGAATATTAATTTACACAACTCACTTTTTCCAAAACGTTAGGCCCTCTGGATTTCTTCTAAACTTGACTTAAAATTTCAACCCCAAATCAGAAAAAGTTGGGACGATACAGAAAATAAAACAAATACAATGATTCCTACATTTATTTCTATTTAATTGCACACAGTATGAACCAAAGATTTTTCATGGTTTGTGTAGTAAAGTTCTTTGCATTAAAAAAAAAAAAAATAGCCAGCTGAGGTGGTTTGGGCATCTGGTGAGGATACCCCCTGGTCATCTTCCTAGGGAGGTCTTCCGGGCACGTCCTACTGTGAGGAGGCCAGAACACCTACCATTTACTGGAGGGTTATATTTGCCAGCTGGCTTGGGAACGCCTCTGGATCCCCCAAGAACAGTTAGAGGACTTGATCGAGGATAGAAAAGTGTGGGATGACCCGGATAAGTGGCAAAAAAAATGACTGAATGAATATTCTATATTTCATTATACCTGCTTACTCCACTTAAGAGTCATAGAGGGTTTGGAGACTTAGAGGTGCAGTGTATGCTAAATATAAAGTATTAAATCATCACTTTTACAGCCAGTTATCTTGAGACAAGTCAGAGGATGGATACTTTTTCTGATCTGGGGTTGTATTTAACCCCTTAACGCCTGAATTTATATAGCTGTATATACAAAAAATGTTTTGTGTGTGTTTTTGCCTTTAAGTAGATGGTAAATAATGTTGAGATTATTAATTACACTTTTGCACAAAAAATAAATAGTAATTTTGGTATTTTGGTAATAATTTATGTTATAATGTTATAATAATAATAATAATGGTATGTTGCAAATTTGCGACAACAGGCATACTGGTCAAATTGGTATGTTGCATATTTGAGTCAAATATTGTAGCATATATGCGACAATAGGCATTAAGGGGTTAAAACCATCTCACAAGGAAGCATTGTGCAGAATATACATTTCATTTTGCTTACTTATGGCCAGCTTTATTTGAAGTCCTACGTAGGCCCTGAGGCCTCTTGGTGCTGGTGCTTGGCTTGAAATTCTGTAAAGAGATGTGGATGAGAGTCAACCACTTCCCTTGGATGCGATGCCAGTGCAATGCAGGTTACTTCCCCAGCCAAGGCCAGTACGCAGTTCAACTGGGTGGGTGGTGTGCCAGTAATGTTAATGTTTTGAGACATCTTATTTCATGATTTTTAATTTTTTTTTCAAGAAGATTACGTGAAAAACAGTGTCACTAGATCCCCATATAATCAGACATATTGTACACATGTTCTCACAGCATAGAAGAAATATAATCAATTAGCTCAAATGCAAATGCCCAGCTTTCACAGAGGTCTGCATTTTATTTTAGCATGTTAAACAGGCTACACTATTTGTTTAAAAGTACATTCAAAGTAAACCGGTGTCAGGTTCATGCACAGAGGACATGTGTCCATTATTGACTTTGCTTTAAAAGTTCAAAAGGAGATGTTCTTACTCTAAGTTGACTATAGAGTTCCCACTTGGCAGGAGCTCCATTAATGAACAGCATGACTCATTTTTCAACAACCCAAATGGGACAAAGTTTTAATAAGAATGATTAAATAATTTGTGCTTTTTTGGGGGCAGATCTAACAGGAGACCAAACAAATGATCAATCCCATTCTTATCCAATATTTGGTAGGAAACCTCTCTTGTTTTTCTTTCTTCAAAAAATGACCACCTTTATATAACTAACTATTTTTTGTGGTATATAAGCACACTACGTTTTTTTCATTGGTGGAAAAAATTAAATATGCCTGATACAAATAAGAGTCAAATACACAAATCACGAGACAATAGTGCTAAGGAATCTTCATAGATCACCAACCTGGGATCTGGCACAGGCTTCATTGGATCTAGTGGGGACTGTATTTGGTCCTGCTCTGTTGCTGCTGGTCTCAATTGTTTTTGTCCTCATATCTAATGGCCGAGTAGTTTCAATGTTATTATATCCAACAAATACTGTGCAAAATGTTTGGCTTGTATTATCTTTATTTTTGGCGGCAAAGTTCCACACGTCGTTACTTTTGAACAATTCATGCTATGTGCTTGACATTTGCAGGGATTTTTCAACAGTATTAGGGCAGAATGGTGGTTCAAGGGGTTCAAGTTCACCCATACCCCATTGTCCATGTATATCTGGAATGGTTTCAGTAAGGGCATATGGTGCAAAACATGTCAACTCAACATTCTGTAGCAACCCCAAGCAAATGGGAGTTTTCTGCAAGTTTTGGCTTGCAGAAAATTGCATTTAAAACATTATTTAGCATGTTGGAGCCTGGTACATCTTTACACTAAAACATATCAGAAATATCTTTATGGACAACACTAATGCTGTGCTGTCTTTGCAACATGTATGAACGAATTTCTAATTTATGGTGCACTAAAAATAAAGATGGTTTCACAGCTACATCTAAGTCTATCCAAAAAGCAATCATACTACTGGAAAAAACAAAGTTTAATTGGTAAATTTACAAAATGTGAAGTTTGTGACTTGAACCAAACTATATTAAGGGGAATTAGGTATTTGGCTGAATCGGGCCGAATTGGGGGGGGTTTGTCTTGGTTGCTTTGGCTGACAAATGGCACAAGCGAAGGTGTCCATTATCATTTCATAACTCACCATAATTATATGCACTTTACATTTCTTTTCTAATGTTTAATTACACTGGATATTTACTTCCCCTATGATTATCTGTTCAGTGGCTACAAGAAGCAGTTTTACACTGGACTTATTTGTGCATAATTAAGTAGCCTGTTACCTTCTACTTGCATAGGTGGTGTTTGTGTTAAATAATTAACGCATCAATTAATTTTGCTTCTTGTTGCATGAAGCAGCACCATATTTCAAAAGTAAATGCAACTTATGTTCTTTTCTGTTCATGATGCATTTTTGGACATATGTGAGCAACACTCCGGTGCAATTTATAGTCCACAAGACACAATAATTGAAAGAAAAAAAAAAAGTGCTTTTTGAAGAATCAAGCTGTGCCAAGTGAACTCCTCTCTTGGCTTAACTTTTTCCATGTTTAGTATGGAAATTGAGTGTCGGGTTGCGCTTTGTCACTGCGCCACTCAGTCAAGCAGTTGTGTGTTTGATGTGTGTACTTCATATTCCATCTCAGAGCGAGTTCAGAAAGGCACACTGTGGTTTGTGAATACAAACCAAGACAAGAAAGTTAGATCTTTTTCATTTTAACAGCATGCAAGCTATTTGTTCAAGAGGACTACACTCAAACTACCTGCAAACTACCTCAAAGCAGTCCTGTTTATCTAGCAGCGGGGGAAACAGCATGACATCTTTGTCTGTGAATCTTTGATGCCTCTGACACAATTGAAAATCTATCAAAATCTAAAACTGAAATAGAAATCAAGGCTTCATTTGTTTTTCTAAGTGACACCCTGATGTTCTTTAAGAGATCTACCTGTGTAATAAATCATACTTTTGTGATATTTCAGACTGTATAATTAAAGCGCTGAGCCCATGGAAACAACGTTAAACCGAAATGTCAAGTCAACCCAAAGGACTGAGCATGAAAGCTCGTGCATTATGCCGCCATACTGACGTTTACCGCCATTATAATTAATGCACATACTAAAAAACAACCTTTTCCACCACACATACATACATATACATACATACACACGTATACACACTGGTTTCATTATTTTGGCTCAGGGCCGAGGCAATATATCTTGCTGACCTAATTATAAGCAGTACAATACTATAGCTGGCATTAATCATACAAAGAGCAATATTTGTATATATTTGTAACATTTTCATTCATTGTCAAGTTCATCTGACAAAATAGTTATTGAGAAAAGCCATCAAGTGTCACTCATTTCTTGTTTTTGAAATAACATTTTATCTTTTACTTTACTGCCTCCAAACTCCAATTTGACATTCATGATACCAATCAGCATTTATAAATGAACTCGCCATTAGCTGTTCTCATTACCACCACAAAGATACTTATGTTTCTTTTTGGAAAGCCATCAAATTTTACACAGACATTGTTTGATATATATATAAAATAAACAAATAAATAAATAAATTTCATGTCAAGTTTGTTTGTTTGTTTATTTGTTTTTAAATCAGTGTAATTTTGGTTTGGATGGCTTTTGATGGTTGATCTTTACTATACTTTTATTCATTCATTCATTCATGAACAAAAATTTCCATGAACAAGGAACGATAGAAGATAAATCTTGCAAACATTGTCCCTTATAAACTGATAAAAACATCCATAAACTTCCACAATTTCAACCCTAACACGTCTCCTCGTCAGTCACCAAACATCAAATTAACATAATAAACAATGACATTACTGTCTTACATTTCAGCAGCTGCATTCATTTTTTCTGCTAGTTTACTGTATTCTCTCATAATTTTATCCTCATACATTTTTTTGAACTCGTAAACATTTGTACAACATTTAATTTCATCAGTCAGTGCATTCCAAAGCTTAACTCCATATACACAGGGACATTTCTGTTTCATAGTAGTTTGTGAGTACTTAACCCAAAAGTTATATTTTCTTCTATAGCAAGTGGCCTGTGTAACAAAACTAAACAAACTCTGGACTTCATGTGGCAAAATACCACGCTTAGCTTTTCACATAATAAGAGCAATTTTTGAGTCAACAAAATCTTTAAACTTTAACTGATTGGCTGCAATAAACAGATTGTTAGTATGCTCTCTGCAACCTTTTTTGTTGACTATGTGGGCTTTCCAATTTAATTTCTCATCCAGCACAACACCAAGAAATGTTCATTAACTCTTTCAATATTAATCCCATCAATGGTAATTTTCACATCATCATTCTTCCTTCGATTGCCAAATATCATATAGTTTGTTTTATTCCAGTTTAAAGCCAACTTATATTTTCATTAAACCATCCATCCATCCATCCATCCATCCATCCATCCATCCATCCATCCATCCATCCATCCATCCATCCATCCATCCATCCATCCATCCATTTTCTTCCGCTTTATCCTGAGTTGGGTCGTGGGGGCAGCAGTTCAAGCAAAGCCGCCCAGACTTCCTGATCCACACACACCTCCCCCAGCTCCTCCGGGGGAACCCCAAGGTGTTCCCAAGCCAGCCGAGAGATGTAGTCCCTCCGGTGTGTCCTGAGTCTTCCCCGGGGCCTCCTCCCAATGGGACGTGCCCGGAACACCTCTCCAGCGAGGCGTCCAGGGGGCATCCGGATAAGATGCCCGAGCCACCTCAACTGACTCCTTTCGACGTGGAGGAGCAGCGGCTCGACTCCGAGCTCCTCCCAAGTGACCGAGCTCCTCACCCTATCTCTAAGGGAGCGCCCAGCCACCCTGCGGAGGAAACTCATCTCGGCCGTTTGTAACCAATTTCTCACTTTTATCATTTCTTCCCCTATTATTTCTGTTATTTCTAACAGATTACTTCATGAATAATATATACTGGTATCATTGGCAAACAAAACATTTAGTGTTTTAGAAGATTCACGTCATTAATAAACAAAAGAAAAAGCAAAGGCCCTAAAACTGATCCTTGCAGAACTCCACATTTAACCTCTCTAAGATCAGAATTTATTCCGTTTATATGTACATACTGGTGACGATTCGTGATATAACTTTGAAGCCACTGGTGTGCTGGCTGTGCCCCTAATCCCATACTTATATAGTTTTAGTGATGAATCATGATTTATAGTATAAAATGCTTAGTGTAGATCAATAAACACTCCCACAGTGCACTCTTTTCTTTCAATTGCAGTTGTAATTGTTTCTATCAATTCAATGAGTGCTAAGCTTGTAGATCACTGAGATCTAAATCCATATTGTTTTTCACTAATTAATTTATGTTTCTCAAAAAAAAAAAAAAAATTGTTAGTTTTTTATGTAAACCATTTCTCACGAACTTTAGAGAACTATGAAAGCAGTGACACTGGTCTATAGTTGTTAAATTTGTGTTCATCCCCATTTTTAAAAATAGGGATCACTTTAGCCACATTCATTTGCTCAGGAAAAACTGGTTTGTATGGAAAGATTAAAAATATAGGTCAGCTGTTTAAGAAAGCAATCAATAGTTCTTTTAACAATTGTCATATCTATCCATCAATATCTGTAGATAATTTACTTTATGTTCACTAACCTTCCCAACATAGACAGACTGCATTATTCTACTTCCCATTATGAATGATTTCTTTTGATTAGTTGTATTCATGGATTCTGCAATATTAGCTCCAATATTTAAAAAAAACAAAAAAACTTGTTAAATTCATTAGCAATAGTTTTACTGTTGGTACAACCCTGATCCAATGAGTTGGGACATTGTGTAAAATGTAAATAAAAACAGAATACAATGATTTAGTAGAGAAACTTGAATCTTCGACTTGAAGCGAAACGTTCTCTCATCAAGCAACCCAGTCCAGTCGAAGATTCAAGCTTCTCTACTATGGAAACCACCTGGACAACTGAGAACATACACAGAAACAATACAATGATTTGTAAAAACTCTTCAACCTATATTCAATTGAATACACCACAAAGATAAGATATTTAATGTTTAAACTGATAAACTTTATTGTTTTTGAGCAAATATTTGCTTATTTTTAAAATGTATGCCTGCAACACGTTTCAAAAAAGCTGGGACAGTGGTATGTTTACCACTGTGTTACATCACCTTTCCTTCTAACAACACTCAGTAAGCGTCAAGACAAGAGTCTGTCAGTTTGAACATTAAATATCTTGTCTTTGTGGTGTATTCAATTGAATATATGTTGAAGAGGATTTGCAAATCATTGTATTCTGTTTTTATTTACATTTTACACAACGTCCCAACTTCACTGTAATTGGGGTTGTATATTCAACATCATTCTCAATAAAATATTCTGGTAGCTGTCTTGGTTTGAAGTTAAGTCTCATCGCACTATTTAATACATTCCATGTTGCTCTCATATTCCCATGATTCTCCCTCAATTTTCTATTGTAATAGTCCTTCTCAGCAGTTCTCATAGTAGTTGTTAGTTTATTTTTATACATTTTATATTTTATCTCACTGTTTGGGTGTCCATTTAAAAAAAAAAATTTCTACAGTTTATTTTTCTTTTGGCATGATTTCATCATTCCTATTGTAAATCAAGGTTTTCCACTTTTTGAAAATTTTTTATTTGGTTTATCGGACACCATGTATTATCCTTCAGACTCTTTTGAGTAAATGCTTTAGGAGAGCATTAGCATGGCAAAAACCTTTCAGCTTCTGGGGGGGTGGAGCCCCCTCAGACCGCCCGCCTTTTTAAGCATTTTTCTTTTTTTGCCTCTCACATGCCTTTAAAAGCTTTTGCTTTTCAGCTGACTCCTCGAATTACAGCCCTCTTAACCCCCTGCCACTTTAATCATTTTTAATGTAGATGTAAATTAATATTCAAAGTTTTCAACTAGTTGACAGTAGGGCTGTACAATACGGCCAAATTATCATATCTCAATATTGTCATATAAACTGTCAAATAAATGTCACTTATATACATGCTGTCCATATTCATGAGCTGCTTGGGTGTGTAGGGAGAGTTCCAATGGGATAAAAGCTTTTCCACCTGCCATCCCGGGTTCTCAAGACCAGGCACCTAAGGTGGCTCTATTCTCTCTCTCTCTTTTTTTTTTTTTTAAAGATATTTAGGTGTACTAGTAAACACTAGTAGAGTTCCACCTTAGATTTGGAATGTATAATAGCAGATATACTTACTGAATTTTCATATCAAATATGAGGACTATGATTTGACACAAAGTGCAGCACAGTGAAAATTAAACAGTCTTAAACAAAAAGGTGATAATACCACACTCATTTTGCACTCATCATAAGGTTAGGATACTGTGTCCTCAAAAAGTATTGGAACACTTGGAATTTCACACATTTAATTTGTTTATGCCATCTTAAATACAAGAAATACACACACAACACAAAAAATATAATTTTCTAAAATTATCTTCCTGAAACTCAGACTGAAAGCAAATCTCTAAAACTGATAAACCTGTAATAATAATCAGTTTATTGCCTGTTTTCTTTAGAAAAGTCAGGGGATGGAAACATGAACATTTCCAAGTAAATGAATATGTCTTGGACTTACTTCCATCAATTATGAAGAAATACAAATGTTTCTTTCACCGAAACATCAAATCTAGGCTTTCATCTCAAATGTATTTTCTGCCAAATTGTAGCTGAACTTTCAGGTCTTCTTTGTAATAAATCCTCCTCTACACCACTTCATCAGGAAGGTTTTACATTTTTAATTAATTTATATGAAGTTGTAGAGATTTGCTTTCAGTTTGACTTAAGGAAGATAATTTTAGAAAAAAATGTATCTGAAATTGAATAAGAAATTAAAATGTGTGAAATACCAAGTGTTCCCAATACTTTTGAGGGCAATTGGGAAACAGTGAGGAGCAGCATCTTACATCTCATATATAGTGCAGCAAATAAGATAATATTTAGAGTGGAATCCTGCAAATGGTGATACAAACATCAGATTTGGTACAAATAATCCATAGACATGAACTCTTTTGAAAAAAAGAAAACAAACTGATTGGCCACTTGAATTTTCAATAAGCAGCCAGGTAGGGGCCAATTGAAGAATTACAGAGGGGCCAAAATTAAAAGATGCTCCAATCATATAGAAAACTACACCACATTATTTGTCTGATCATAAAGATTCCAAAAAGGTATAGTGTGGACTATCTGTGACTGAATGTTATGGAGTTATGAGGTAAAAACAGCAAGAATGGTGACAAAGGTAAGTTTCAGTTTGTACAGGCGTCAAAAGTTAAAGTTGCTCCATTAATTTTGCTCCATCTGTATTTATGCTGAATTTGATGCTTGTATCACCATTTGAAGGATTGTTTCAGTTATCTGCTGCACTAATAAGCCAACAGAGCATGAGCCAGCTGCTGTCTGTTAGCTTAAACGTGTATATAAGGCAACCCGAATTAAAGGAGAAATGCTGCTTTTAACAACCTGGACTTCATTTCTGGCATAAAATACGGTCGTTTACTCACCAATATAAGTTTGGTGTCATGAGAAGTCCATAGTTCAAACGATGTGTTCAGTTAAATCCGAAGCAAACATTTTTCTTCTTCTACTAAGGATTAGAACGTTTTGTGGTACACAGCACTAACTACTGGACAGGAGGAACCTAGCAGTCAATGTCACTCACTGATTTGAAAATGCAGGTCTTTCAACTAGCCGTGTGGTGCCGTGACTTGTCAAACATCTGTGTCCAATCAGATTTCAGAGGAGTCCAGTGAAACTCTGGCCTCTGCTCCAGCTCCACCCATGCCAGGAAGTGTTCAACATTTGACATTTCCTGTTTCACTGTGACTGAGAATTTGGCACTTCTATTGAGTGTGAGCTTGCCACTGACTTCCCTCAATTTCCATGGGATCTCGTCTCTCAGTCCAGGAAGTGTTCGACATTTGAACATTTCCTGTTTTACTGTGGATTTGAATTTTGGCACTTCCTGTTTAGGATGCCCTGTACCATGATTGAGCTTTGTGCCGCTGCGCGACGCTTCGCTCATATTATATTTCAGCCGATGAATTACAAACTGTTTCCATATATACCTTCAAGTTGTTTTTTTGACTTCTTTAGGTCTTTTTAGGTTCACTGAAATTGTGGGATAATTCACTTGTTAGATGTATGATTTTGTTGTTCCATTGCATTTTTCCAATAGGAAGCCTATATATGATTTTTTTCCTCTGATTACTGCCTTCTCAGTTTTCCATAACACTGACAGTGAGATGTCTGGAGAGTTGTTCATTTCCAGTAAGAATGGCCACGCTCGCCTTATTAATGATGTGCAATCCGGGTCTTAATAACATGGGCGTTTTAGTCTCTGACTATCGCTAACACAATAGTCCTCCACGTATTGCTTTGTAGTTCTGGTAGAATACCAAATTCCTTGAGTTGCCAGAGGGGCTGGAGCATTCGATTTTGGGTTGATGATTGTATTAAAGTCTCCAGCTGTATTAACGTTATTTAAGTTGGACAGGAAAAGAAAAGATCAATAAACAACTATTGATCTTGGCCGAGGTCTGTGTTCTTCGAGTGCCCTGCTAGTTCACGCAGTTTAGAGATTCTACTGCAAGAGAACAGAAAATAATAATGCAATGGGCTCCTAAATGTGAACATCATGATTTCAAGATAATGCTTTAGTTTAGCCTCGCAAATTATCTGTATCTGTTTGAAAAGCACTCAAGCATGGTTTGTTCAAAAATGAAATCCTGCAAAAAAGCTCAGTGTAGCTCACACATGGCCTCAAAAAATTATTAAGAAGCACCCCTGTGCTTACTTCTCCCACAGGTTAACCACCGCTGAACAGAACTATGACGTTGGCAATCAGGAACTCCTGGCTGTGAAAGAGGCCCTTGAGGAGTGGAGACATCTGTTGGAGGGAGCTGTGGTCCCGTTCGTGCTTCTTACCGACCACCGGAACCTGGAATACATTCAGACCGCCAAGCGGCTGAACCCCAGGCAGGCCCGGTGGTCGTTTTTTGGCAGGTTCAACTTCAAGATTACCTATCGCCCCAGGACTAAGAACGTCCGGTCCGACGCCCTGTCCTGGGTGCATGAAGAGGAGATAAAAACCAGGCTGTTGGACCCACCGGACACCATCTTGCCGGAGTCCACTATCATCGATACCCTCACGTGGGACGTGGAGGGAGTCGTCAGGAGGCCCTGACCCAACACCCGGATCCGGGAGGTGGACCATCGATCCGGCTGTACGTGCCACTAGACGCACAGACTGCTGTGTTGGACTTCTGTCATGGGACCAAGCTCTCCTGCCATCCAGGGGTGCAAAGGACCGTGGCAGTGGTCCGGCAGCGGTTCTGGTGGCCATCAGTAGAAGCGGACACACGGGACTACATCCGGGCTTGCACCACCTGCGCCAGGGGCAAGGCAGTACACCAGCCAGAGAAGGGGCTCCTCCAGCCATTGCCTGTGCCTCGTCACCCCTGGTCCCACATAGGACTGGATTTCGTCACAGGCCTCCCTGCATCCCAGGGGAAGACGGTCGTTTTGACTATAGTGGACTGGTTCTCAAAGGCGGCCCACTTCGTGGCCCTCCCGAAGCTCCCGACTGCCCAGGGGACCGCAGACCTCCTGGTCTACCATGTCGTGCATCTGCATGGTATCCCCACAGACACTGTGTCAGACCGTGGTCCTCAGTTCTCCTCGCAGGTCTGGAGGAGCTTTTGTAAGGAGCTGGGGGCCACGGTGAGCCTGTCGTCCGGGTACCACCCACAAACAAACCCGCTCTGCTCTCCTGAAGGCCCGGATATGGGCTAAGGACCATGCGGACCACCGACGAGCCCCAGCCCCAGCTTACCAGCCTTGGCAGGAGGTTTGGCTCTCCATGAAGAATATCCTTCTGCAAACGGACTCCCAAAATTGACCGACCATTTCATCGGACCCTACAAGATCGTCAAGGTGATCAGCCCAGCCGCAGTGAAGCTTCAACTCCCGGCCTCACTGCAGATTCACCCGGTCTTCCATGTTTCCCGAATTAAGCCATATCACACATCAGCCCTCTGCTCCCCTGGACCGGCGCCACCTCCTGCCCGGATCATCGTTGGAGAACCAGCCTGGATGGTGAAGAAGCTCCTCGATGTTCGTCGGAGGGGTCGGGGGTACCAATATCTGGTAGACTGGGAGGGGTATGGCCCGAAAGAATGCTCCTGGGAGCTTCATTCTGGACCCCGCCCTCCTGGCGGATTTCTACCGGGAGCACCCAGGACCCCCCCCCCCAACGGGCGCCACGAGGCACCCGTTGGGGGGGGGGGGTCCTGTTGTGTGGGCCGCTGAAGAGGAGGTACTGCTGGCCCACCACCAGATGGCACCCGGCCATGCTGGCACCTTTTGGCCTCCAGAGGGCGCACTGGCTTTTTGTACCACCAGGAGGTGCACCTTAAGGTTGTCATCAGCTGCACTTCATCACTCATCATTGCACCCATAAAAGCATGGTAGAGACATCATAACTCTGCCGAGTTATCAGCTTAACCAACAGCTTGTAGCTGGATTTGTGGAAGTTTGGAGGAGCTGGCATTCTCCACTCCTCACTTCTCGTTTCTAAGTATAACCTTTGACACTGCACATTCTCAAGTTCCTCTGCTCTCTGAGAATTATTGGATTTTTCCCTCAAGAGGAAACTGTGTTTTGCTGACTGTTTGCTGGGTGTACACACACCCACCTAATCTGTTTTTGCTCCTGCCAGCAGTACCGGTCTGACAGCCTTGAGCGGTGGCCACCTGGGGTACCAGGACTTGGCCGTTCTGGTGTGTTGCAGACCTCCGGCTGGCGGTGGAACTACATGGGTCCCGGATCTTCTCTGGATAGGCGTCTCCTACCCTCGGGCCTGCCCATGTGTCACTTTTGTGCTAATTGGAGTTTGCCCTTTTGGACCTTTATTGCGCTATTTGCATAATAAATTGTGATTTATTGGTGAACCTATTGACCGCTCATTTACGCCCCCTAATGTGGGTCCGTTTCATTCACTTTCTCAACAAAGCACACAGAAAGATGAAAGAGAAGAAAACAAAGTAATTACAGCATCTGCAGAGCTTTTAAAAAGTTTTGATGATGATAATTGCTTGGCTTTTGTGGACAAAAGGCCAAAAGAGAACAACAAAAAAGATGATATCAAATGTCTGTGACGTTATGGGGACAAATAGTTTCACAGCAATGCAGCATTCAGTGAAAAAAGTTGTTACTTGAGTTATTTAGAACAGAATAGGAATAAGAAGAATATGTTAGTTAGGAAGTAATGTTTAGCCCTTTATCTATGGCGATGGCGCCCACGACATATTTTCCAGATGCGTATTTTTTTTACCGTAACTCCGCCATAGTTTGTCCAATCCGAATGATTCAAAGTGCATTGTTAAGCTAACACCAAGGGCTTTCCAATGATATATGGTGTATTATGGTAAACGTAAGCCTGTGACATCATAACGCAGAGGAAAAACACGGAAGTTTCACACTACTGCGCCGCTGATTCTCGTTACCGTAAGTTCTCATGTAAGCCCTCAATCTGAAAAATTTCAACACTGACAGCAAGCCAAGAACCCGTGCTTTCCAACAGTATGCTATATGTTGCATATATTACGGTGAAGTGCGTTCGGTGACTTTTGAAATGAGGGAAAAGTATGAAAAAGAGCGCAAAAATGACAGAAAAGTACAGAGACAGACAGCAAACATAAATGTAGTCATTTTTGAGGAAAAGGCAGGGTGTTAGTGTCATTTGTGAAGGTGTGTGTGCATGTTTGTGTGGGTGTGATGGCTCCATTAGCCACAAGCCACTGCCCGGTGCCAACAAGCAGTGGAAACCCAACTTGCCAGCGATCAACAAAGGGGCGGCGTTCTTGCAAGGTTTGCAAGAGGTCACCGTGCTGGATGTGCAAACTTTGTAAAATTGGCCTCTGTCTTCAGCCAGACAGAAACTGTTACAAACAGTATCACACCGACTGATGTAGTTTAGATCTAATTTTGATTCTTGGTTATATATTTGTATATAGTTTGACACTTTATTGTTTTATTCATATTGTATAATTTTGCACAAAATGAGTGATTTATTGCACATTTTAATAATACAGATAATAATTGATACATTTATGTATATATAGTTTGCACTTTGTTGTTATTCATATTGTTTGGTTCTGCACTTTAAAATTGGTTACTTTTTGCATATTTTCGCCTTTCAAAATGTTTACTTTTGCACTGTTTCTGCACTGTTTCTGAGTTTTAGACACACAAAATTAATTATTTTGATTGTAAACACTTACAGCTTCCTGTTAAAAATGTGAAATCCAACTTCCTTTACATAATCATTTTTCACTAAAAACTGAAAAAAAATCAAGTTCGTTTTTGTGTTTTTTCTGATTTTAAATGCTAAAACTTACAAATAATGTGTATAAATAGTTAATCAGGTGTAATGTAATTGAAATTCAGGTACTCTTGGAAAAGGGTACCAAAGCACACAAACATAGAACATTATTTCTTAATTTTATTGCTATAATAAAAATTATAACCAATCGTCCATTTATAGCCTCAGTAGGTAAGGGTTAAGAGATCCCCAGGTGTCCATTATTGCTTTCTTTGTTAGCAATCAATTTCTGATCATATGCACAAATTATACAGTCAGTACTTCACACAGTGATTTACAAATACTGATATTCCTGCCATTATTCTTGAAGCACTCAAAATACATTTCAATAAAATTCTCTTTCATTAAGCAATCTCATAAAAGAACTAAGTCACCATGGATACAGATGCACCTAAAGTCAAGGGCACTGCCGAATGAAATAAAACCAGTTGTGAGCCAGAGAAGAAGTAAATCCTAGAATCTGCATTCACACTCTGATGATTAGCTCGGCCTTCGCCAATGGAAAGTGACAATTTGACAGAGAGATTTCACAGACATTTTGGAGACTCTACACACTACATTGGTTAGCATCAATCATAGTGTGACTATACCCACTGAGACCCATTGGTGCTGTGCTCATTCCTGGATTCCGCTGCATGCATGCATGCATCTATCTATCTATCGAGCTATCATCTTATTGTGAAGTATTCAATGGATGTGAAGACCCCCTCCGCCTCCACCTCTACACTTTTATCTCTTTTGCAGTAGACACATTATTACAACTTCTTTGACACCACCATGCTTAATGTTGTCAGAACAAGTGCTCTCTAGTGGATATTTTGTTTAATGTTCATGTTTAGCAGTAATGGTACTTGTAATAAGTGTAGCTTATTCGTAGCTTTGGAGGCCAGGCTGGGCGAATTGGAGACTCGGCTCCGCACCGTGGAAAATTCTACAGCTAGCCAGGCCCCTGCAGTCGGTGCGGACCAAGGTAGCATAGCCGCCGTTAATTTCCCTTTGGCAGATCCCGAGCAGCTGGGAAAGCAGGCCGACTGGGTGACTGTGAGGAGGAAGCGTAGCCCTAAACAGAAGCCCCGTGTACACTGCCAACCCGTTCACATTTCTAACCGTTTTTCCCCACTCGACGACACACCCGCCGAGGATCAAACTCTGGTTATTGGCGACTCTGTTTTGAGAAATGTGAAGTTAGCGACTCCAACAACCATAGTCAATTGTCTTCTGGGGGCCAGAGCAGGCGACATTGAAGGAAATTTGAAACTGCTGGCTAAGGCTAAGCGTGAATTTGGTAAGATTGTAATTCACGTCGGCAGTAATGACACCCGGTTACGCCAATCGGAGGTCACTAAAATTAACATTGAATCGGTGTGTAACTTTGCAAAAACAATGTCGGACTCTGTAGTTTTCTCTGGGCCCCTCCCAAATCGGACCGGGAGTGACATGTTTAGCCGCATGTTCTCCTTGAATTGCTGGCTGTCTGAGTGTTGTCCAAAAAATGAGGTGGGCTTCATAGATAATTGGCAAAGCTTCTGGGGAAAACCTGGTCTTGTTAGGAGAGACGGCATCCATCCCACTTTGGATGGAGCAGCTCTCATTTCTAGAAATCTGGCCAATTTTCTTAAATCCTCCAAACCGTGACTATCCAGGGTTGGGACCAGGAAGCAGAGTTGTAGTCTTACACACCTCTCTGCAGCTTCTCTCCCCCTGCCATCCCCTCATTACCCCATCCCCGTAGAGACGGTGCCTGCTCCCAGACCACCAATAACCAGCAAAAATCTATTTAAGCATAAAAATTCAAAAAGAAAAAATAATATAGCACCTTCAACTGCACCACAGACTAAAACAGTTAAATGTGGTCTATTAAACATTAGGTCTCTCTCTTCTAAGTCCCTGGTAGTAAATTATATAATAATTGATCAACATATTGATTTATTCTGCCTTACAGAAACCTGGTTACAGCAGGATGAATATGTTAGTTTAAATGAGTCAACACCCCCGAGTCACACTAACTGCCAGAATGCTCGTAGCACGGGCCGAGGAGGAGGATTAGCAGCAATCTTCCATTCCAGCTTATTAATTAATCAAAAACCCAGACAGAGCTTTAATTCATTTGAAAGCTTGACTCTTAGTCTTGTCCATCCAAATTGGAAGTCCCAAAAAACAGTTTTATTTGTTGTTATCTATCGTCCTCCTGGTCGTTACTGTGAGTTTCTCTGTGAATTTTCAGACCTTTTGTCTGACTTAGTGCTTAGCTCAGATAAGATAATTATAGTGGGCGATTTTAACATCCACACAGATGCTGAGAATGACAACCTCAACACTGCATTTAATCTATTATTAGACTCAATTGGCTTTGCTCAAAATGTAAATGAGCCCACCCACCACTTTAATCATATCTTAGATCTTGTTCTGACTTATGGTATGGAAATTGAAGACTTAACAGTATTCCCTGAAAACTCCCTTCTGTCTGATCATTTCTTAATAACATTTACATTTACTCTGATGGACTACCCAGCAGTGGGGAATAAGTTTCATTACACTAGAAGTCTTTCAGAAGCGCTGTAACTAGGTTTAAGGATATGATTCCTTCTTATGTTCTCTAATGCCATACACCAACACAGTGCAGAGTAGCTACCTAAACTCTGTAAGTGAGATAGAGTATCTCGTCAGTAGTTTTACATCCTCATTGAAGACAACTTTGGATGCTGTAGCTACTGTGAAAAAGAGAGCTTTAAATCAGAAGTGTCTGACTCCGTGGTATAACTCACAAACTCGCAGCTTAAAGCAGATAACCCGTAAGTTGGAGAGGAAATGGCGTCTCACTAATTTAGAAGATCTTCACTTAGCCTGGAAAAAGAGTTTGTTGCTCTATAAAAAAGCCCTCCATAAAGCTAGGACATCTTTCTACTAAGAAAAGTAGTTCAAGAAAATAAGAACAACCCCAGGTTTCTTTTCAGCACTGTAGCCAGGCTGACAAAGAGTCAGAGCTCTATTGAGCTGAGTATTCCATTAACTTTAACTAGTAATGACTTCATGACTTTCTTTGCTAACAAAATTTTGACTATTAGAGAAAAAATTACACATAACCATCCCAAAGATGTATCGTTATCTTTGGCTGCTCTCAGTGATGCCGGTATTTGGTTAGACTCCGATTGTTCTGTCTGAGTTATTTTCATTAGTTACTTCATCCAAACCATCAACATGTTTATTAGACCCCATTCCTGCCAGGCTGATCAAGGAAGCCCTACCATTATTTAATGCTTCAATCTTAAATATGATCAATCTATCTTTGTTAGTTGGCTATGTACCACAGGCTTTTAAGGTGGCAGTAATTAAACCATTACTTAAAAAGCCATCACTTGACCCAGCTATCTTAGCTAATTATAGGCCAATCTCCAACCTTCCGTTTCTCTCAAAGATTCTTGAGAGGGTAGTTGTAAAACAGCTAACTGATCATCTGCAGAGGAATGGTCTATTTGAAGAGTTTCAGTCAGGTTTTAGAATTCATCATAGTACAGAAACAGCATTAGTGAAGGTTACAAATGATCTTCTTATGGCTTCGGACAGTGGACTCATCTCTGTGCTTGTTCTGTTGGACCTCAGTGCTGCTTTTGATACTGTTGACCATAAAATTTTATTACAGAGATTAGAGCATGTCATAGGTATTAAAGGCACTGCGCTGCGGTGGTTTGAATCATATTTGTCTAATAGATTACAGTTTGTTCATGTAAATGGGGAATCTTCTTCACAGACTAAAGTTAATTATGGACTTCCACAAGGTTCTGTGCTAGGACCAATTTTATTCACTTTATACATGCTTCCCTTAGGCAGTATTATTAGACGGTATTGCTTAAGTTTTCATTGTTACGCAGATGATACCCAGCTTTATCTATCCATGAAGCCAGAGGACACACACCAATTAGCTAAACTGCAGGATTGTCTTACAGACATAAAGACATGGATGACCTCTAATTTCCTGCTTTTAAACTCAGATAAAACTGAAGTTATTGTACTTGGCCCCACAAATCTTAGAAACATGGTGTCTAACCAGATCCTTACTCTGGATGGCATTACCCTGACCTCTAGTAATACTGTGAGAAATCTTGGAGTCATTTTTGATCAGGATATGTCATTCAAGGCGCATATTAAACAAATATGTAGGACTGCCTTTTTGCATTTACGCAATATCTCTAAAATCAGAAAGGTCTTGTCTCAGAGTGATGCTGAAAAACTAATTCATGCATTTATTTCCTCTAGGCTGGACTATTGTAATTCATTATTATCAGGTTGTCCTAAAAGTTCCCTAAAAAGCCTTCAGTTAATTCAAAATGCTGCAGCTAGAGTACTGACGGGGACTAGCAGGAGAGAGCATATCTCACCCGTGTTGGCCTCTCTTCATTGGCTTCCTGTTAATTCTAGAATAGAATTTAAAATTCTTCTTCTTACTTATAAGGTTTTGAATAATCAGGTCCCATCTTATCTTAGGGACCTCGTAGTACCATATTACCCCATTAGAGCGCTTCGCTCTCAGACTGCAGGCTTACTCGTAGTTCCTAGGGTTTGCAAGAGTAGAATGGGAGGCAGAGCCTTCAGCTTTCAGGCTCCTCTCCTGTGGAACCAGCTCCCAATTCAGATCAGGGAGACAGATACCCTCTCTACTTTTAAGATTAGGCTTAAAACTTTCCTTTTTGCTAAGGCTTATAGTTAGGGCTGGATCAGGTGACCCTGGACCATCCCTTGGTTATGCTGCTTTAGACGTAGACTGTGGGGGGGTTCCCATGATGCACTGTTTCTTTCTCTTTTTGCTTTGTATGCATCACTTTGCATTTAATCATTAGTGATCGATCTCTGCCCCCCTCCACAGCATGTCTTTTTCCTGGTTCTCTCCCTCAGCCCCAACCAGTCTCAGCAGAAGACTGCCCCTCCCTGAGCCTGGTTCTGCTGGAGGTTTCTTCCTGTTAAAGGGGAGTTTTTCCTTCCCGCTGTAGCCAAGTGCTTGCTCACAGGGGGTCGTTTTGACCGTTGGGGTTTTTCATAATTATTGTATGGCCTTGCCTTACAATATAGAGCGCCTTGGGGCAACTGTCTGTTGTGATCTGGCGCTATATAAAAAAAAAGTTGATTGGTTGATTGATTGATCACTAATTGAAGAAAATAACAACAACCCCAGGTTTCTTTTCAGCACTGTAACCAGGCTGACAAAGAGTCAGAGCTCTATTGAGCCGAGTATTCCTTTAACTAGTAATGACTTCATGACTTTCTTTACTAATAAAATTTTAACTATTAGAGAAAAAATTACTCATAACCATCCCAAAGACGTATTGTTATCTTTGGCTGCTTTCAGTGATGCCGGTATTTGGTTAGACTCTTTCTCTCTGATTGTTCTGTCTGAGTTATTTTCATTAGTTACTTCATCCAAACCATCAACATGTCTATTAGACCCCATTCCTACCAGGCTGCTCAAGGAAGCCCTACCATTATTTAATGCTTCGATCTTAAATATGATCAATCTATCTTTATTAGTTGGATATGTACCACAGGCTTTTAAGGTGGCAGTAATTAAACCATTACTTAAAAAGCCATCACTTGACCCAGCTATCTTAGCTAATTATAGGCCAATCTCCAACCTTCCTTTTCTCTCAAAAATTCTTGAAAGGGTAGTTGTAAAACAGCTAACTGATCATCTGCAGAGGAATGGTCTACTTGAAGAGTTTCAGTCAGGTTTTAGAATTCATCATAGTACAGAAACAGCATTAGTGAAGGTTACAAATGATCTTCTTATGGCCTCAGACAGTGGACTCATCTCTGTGCTTGTTCTGTTAGACCTCAGTGCTGCTTTTGATACTGTTGACCATAAAATGTTATTACAGAGATTAGAGCATGCCATAGGTTTTAAAGGCACTGTGCTGCGGTGGTTTGAATCATATTTATCTAATAGATTACAATTTGTTCATGTAAATGGGGAATCTTCTTCACAATTATGGAGTTCCACAAGGTTCTGTGCTAGGACCAATTTTATTCACTTTATACATGCTTCCCTTAGGCAGTAGGGAATTGCTGTAGGGAACGGCATTGCTTAAATTTTCATTGTTATGCAGATGATACCCAGCTTTATCTATCCATGAAGCCAGAGGACACACACCAATTAGCTAAACTGCAGGATTGTCTTACAGACATAAAGACATGGATGACCTCTAATTTCCTGCTTTTAAACTCAGATAAAACTGAAGTTATTGTACTTGGCCCCACAAATCTTAGAAACATGGTGTCTAACCAGATCCTTACTCTGGATGGCATTACCCTGACCTCTAGTAATACTGTGAGAAATCTTGGAGTCATTTTTGATCAGGATATGTCATTCAAAGCGCATATTAAACAAATATGTAGGACTGCTTTTTTTGCATTTACGCAATATCTCTAAAATTAGAAAGGTCTTGTCTCAGAGTGATGCTGAAAAACTAATTCATGCATTTATTTCCTCTAGGCTGGACTATTGTAATTCATTATTATCAGGTTGTCCTAAAAGTTCCCTGAAAAGCCTTCAGTTAATTCAAAATGCTGCAGCTAGAGTACTAATGGGGACTAGAAGGAGAGAGCATATCTCACCCATATTGGCCTCTCTTCATTGGCTTCCTGTTAATTCTAGAATAGAATTTAAAATTCTTCTTCTTACTTATAAGGTTTTGAATAATCAGGTCCCATCTTATCTTAGGGACCTCATAGTACCATATCACCCCAATAGAGCACTTCGCTCTCAGACTGCAGGCTTACTTGTAGTTCCTAGGGTTTGTAAGAGTAGAATGGGAGGCAGAGCCTTCAGCTTTCAGGCTCCTCTCCTGTGGAACCAGCTCCCAATTCGGATCAGGTGACCCTGAACCATCCCTTAGTTATGCTGCTATAGACTTAGACTGCTGGGGGGTTCCCATGATGCACTGAGTGTTTCTTTCTCTTTTTGCTCTGTATACACCACTCTGCATTTAATCATTAGTGATTGATCTCTGCTCCCCTCCACAGCATGTCTTTTTCCTGGTTCTCTCCCTCAGCCCCAACCAGTCCCAGCAGAAGACTGCCCCTCCCTGAGCCTGGTTCTGCTGGAGGTTTCTTCCTGTTAAAAGGGAGTTTTTCCTTCACACTGTCGCCAAGTGCTTGCTCACAGGGGGTCGTTTTGACCGTTGGGGTTTTTCTGTAATTATTGTATGGCTTTTGCCTTACAATATAAAGCGCCTTGGGGCAACTGTTTGTTGTGATTTGGCGCTATATAAATAAAATTGATTTGATTTGATGCTAAAGTAAAGGGAACATGGAAGTATGTGGGCAATGATGATTACACCATTTGCCAGATACTGATACGAGGTCTGTCCATAAAGTAGCGTACCTTTTTATTTTTTTTTAAACTATATGGATTTGATTTATATGTTTTCACGTCAGACAAGCTTGAAGCCTTGTACGCATGCGTGAGTTTTTCCACGCCTGTTTGTGACGTCATTCGCCTGTGAGCACGCCTTGTGGAAGGAGTGGTCCCGCCCCGTCGTCGGACTTTCATTGTCTGGAAATGGCGGAATGATTTGGGGTTTTTTTCCATCAGAATTTTTTCAGAAGCTGTTAGAGACTGGCACCTGGAAACCGTTCGAAAAATTTATCTGGCTTTCGGTGAAAATTTTGCGGGCTTCACAGAGAATAAGGTCTGTTAGTACAGCTTTAAGGACCCCTTTAAGGACGCTCAGCGCGCCGCGCTCCGAGCTGCGACGACGCGGCACAAGCCACCGGACCATTTCTAAATGGATGGCTCTGTGGATACGAGACCGCCGTGTGCTCTTTCTCTGGTTATCACAAGAGCTGGACATCAGCCATTTTCTGGCAGATTTCACTTTTAACAAGAGATTTTGTCATGGAAAGCCATGCGGAGGCTTGGCGCGTCACAACGATTTGCTTTGGAAGCGAGACAAAGGAACACCTCCGTTTCGGCGTGTCAGAGGACAAGTTTGGACATGTCTATCTCGGCTTTCAATGCTTACCAGTCCAGTAAATATCAGTGAAATTGTGGAGAGCTGTTATAACCAGAGAAAGAGCACACGGCGGTCTCGTATCCACAGAGCCATCTGTTTAGAAATGGTCCGGTGGCTTGTGCCGCGTCGTTGCAGCTCGGAGCGCGGCGCGCTGAGCGTCCTTAAAGGGGACCTTAAAGCTGTACTAACAGACCTTATTCTCTGTGAAGCCTGTAAAATTTTCACCGAAAGCCAGGTACATTTTTCGAATAGTTTCCAGGTGCCAGTCTCTAACAGCTTCAGAAAAAACTCTGATGGAAAAAAACCCCCAAATCATTCCGCCATTTCCAGACAATGAAAATCCGATGACGCGGCGGGACCACTCCTTCCACAAAGCATGCTCACAGGCGAATGATGTCACCGACAGGCGTGGAAAAACTCACGCATGCGCACAAGGGTTCAAGCTTGTCTGACGTGAAAACATATGAATCAAATCCATATAGTTTAAAAAAAAAATAAAAAGGTACGATACTTTATGGACAGACCTCGTATATTTACGTAGGGGGTGTGGTTTGGAGGTTTAAACTCCTGACATATTCTGCACACAGTGATGGCAGCAACTCTGAACCAATTGTTCACAACTTCATAATCCTCAAAATGGAAAGTGAAACAAGCAATTCAGGCAACAATTTAATGTTTCAAAATACTCAAAACACAAAATGAAAAACTGACAAAGTGCTGTGTCAAAGTCAATAAACCAAATGTGAAGCAAAAATATTCTGCATTTTGAAAGCCTTTTTTAAATACCTTGAACACAAAACAAACAGCAGCAAAATGGAGTCCCTCTGTAGAAATGCTGGGAACACTAAAGGAATTAATAGAGTTGGAAAGCGAGTTTTTCAAAACAGTGGCAATACTACAACAGTGATCTACTGGACAGTGAGTTTCCATAAAACAATTTCCTGGCTGTATATCATTAACAATCTTGAAGAATAAGAACAAACTAGGGTTAGGACCACTATTTACAATAGACATATGACTAGCTGGTATCTGACTAGTCAATGAGTTGGATAATTCAGACATCAACTTCACGCTGATTTTCCTACAATTTAAGGGTAAAAAAATATGTTTCAAATAACTTTCAGATTTTCTAATAATTACATTTGCCACCTATCCATCTCAGTGCCATCAGAGAGACCATTTCCTGCTCCCTGTAACATTGTTGCCAAGGACAGGTCACATCTGGAAGTAAGACAATGAATTAACTTCTTTTTCTGCACAGTTATCAACAGATATCAGAGAGAGATAACAGACAGATATCAAGCAGGAACCGACATAGGACAACATTCACTAGCAGCCAGCACGAGCTTCACTTAAGGTTTTTGCATACAAATCTTGAATTAGTCTGTGTTCACCTGTAACCGGTTGTGACTGACTCTGCGTTGTGTTGTTATGACTCCACCCATTCGCTCCCCTCGGGATGGGAACTCATGATCTCCGGCATGGGAGTCGGACTCTCTAACCAGAAGGCTAAAACCCAGGGCTCTGGCCTTGTGACCGGAGAATCCTTTTGAGCTGTTGGGAGCGAGGTTTACTAACTATATTTGCACAGCGACACCTGCTGGTCTCCGTTACACTCACCCCCCTAAACTCACTCCAATCCGGGTCACGGCACCATTGTAGTGGCTGTCTCTGCGTTGTGTTGTTATGATTCCGCCCATTTGCTCCTCTCGGGAGAGGAACTCACAATCTCTGGCATGGGAGTCGGACTCTCTAACCAGAAGGCTAAAACCCTGGCCTTGTGACCAGAGAATCCTTTTGAGTTGTTGGGAGTGAGGTTTACTAACTACATCTGCTGGCCTCCGTTACACACCTTTCATTTGAATTTTGTGGAGATTTGCAAAACTACACATTTTTGTAAAGTGCATTCAATAGTAAATCAGAAATGGATTATCCATTTTCCTGGAAGCCACCATGGTGGCTAGCTTAGATTTCTTAAAAAACAGTGGCTTAAAAGTTCCAGTAAGTTGTACTTCAGTTGACTTCAGGTGTTTATTCCAGTGACATTTTTGTAATGAGTAACATTGGATTCCTTGGCCCTAAAAAAATGTGTATTTAGCCACTGGAATCAAGATCGTAGGTCATCCAGAAGACAAGATACTGTCAGGCAGCGAGAACTTGTAGCACAGAAGGTGGAGGACACAAATTCAGACCCATAGGCAGAGTTGATGGAATAATTAGAAAAAACTTTATCAGGAGGCAAAGCAGTGGTTCGGTACACAAGTTCGTAGACAGCAAAAGCGGAGGTACAAGCAGGCGTGAGACAAAAGGTGTGGTCAAAAAACAAGCAGGATTCAGTAACATGAAGAGACTAAGTACTTCGGCTGAGGCAAATGCAGATCCGAAAGACAAAGCAAGGTCGGTACACGACAAGGCAAAAACAGGACAAGACAAAAGCCTGGGATACAAATGATCGCAACGAACTGACGAGGTGGTGTTGAACTCAAAAGACTTAAATAAGGCAGGTGGTAAATTAGAGAACAAGACACAGGTGTGCAGAAGGTGCTGGAAGGGGGCGTGACCAGGGAAGACAAAGGCAAGTGCAAGAGAGTGGAGTAGGACAAAAGCAAAGTGAACAGGGGCAAGATACTAAAGTGACAGAAAACCCAACAGTGCAAAACATGACATACTTGACAACCCATAATAAATGTGAACAAAATAAAGGGGCAAAACTGAGAACTAAAGTGGCGAGTCAAACAGTGGAAAACAAGAAAACAAATGATAATAATTAAAACTAGAGAGGACCTGATACGGGAAAGTGAATACAATAAACGACTAAACAAACTAAGGACTGAATAGAAAATAAATGATGAACAAAAACAAAACCAGAGACTACAGAATACAGGTAATGCAAAGAATGACTAAACCACAAATAAATGATAAACAGAGAATTAAATTGGTAACAAAAACATTACACAAAATAAAGAGACGAACAGAACCAAAACAAGACTTAACTGACAATGTAAAAAGATCTGAAAACTAAAGCCATAAAAATCCTCAGCATACTATAAGCCTAGACCCAAATAAGGGGAAAACCCCGACATGAACCCCGGGCCGGGGCAAATCCTGACAGATACTGGAAAACCTCCCACTTTAAGATGCCATTTTTACTAATCCACAATGGCCACTATGATGGCTTCCATGTAAATGGAAATATACATTTTCAGATTGGCTATTGCAAGCAGTTTTCAAAAACACATTTTACGTATTGGTACAAAATTACACAATGAACTTGAATACATCTAGGAGTACAAAAATGTTTTACTGTACTTTTGTGTTTATTCCATATTTCCAACTTTAAGTTCCTTAGTTAAAAAAAAAAAAAAAATTTATCAATTTGGAGTTTCAATGCTTATATTTGACATTACTAATTTATTGTCACGCTTAGTTAGTCGACCACTCAGCTTCCATTAGTTGCTGACTTCTTAATGGAACACGAGTTGTCAGTTAATGATTTTCTTGAATTGTCCCAAGCTTAAAGACAAACAACCAACAAAACCAACATGACTCATTGATCCAGACTAAAATTAAATCCGGAACTCTCTTGCTGTGCGATGATATCAGTAAACTCTTCAGCTGGACAGTGTTGTGAGGGCACAGAGTGCTTGGTCAAAGTACACAGATGTTTTAGGTGGAAAACGCGACTCACCACAGTTCTCCTCATCAGCTTGATTTCCGCAGTCGTCAAAGCCATTGCAATGAAGGAGCTGCGGGAGGCACATGGACAGATTTCCACATGGAAAATATCCAAGGGGACATGCTGCCTTCTCCTCTGTCATATTGAGTGCTGCAAATACAACAACCACATTTTCATATCAGGACATGCAGTACTGAATGTTGGTGTTACAATAACTAGTTTAGCAGACGTGGTGGCTCTATGACTATAAGACATTAATACCAGGTCTGTGAGAAAAGTATTGTACCTTTTTATTTTTTTCAAAAACTATATGGATTTGATTTGTGCTCCAGAGCACTCTTGACCTCAGACTGGGGCTACTGTTCATCTTTCAGCAGGACAACGACCCTCAGGCCACAGCCAAGATATCAAAGGAGTGGCTTCAGGACAACTCTGTGAATGTCCTTGAGTGGCTCAGCCAGAGCCCAGACCTGAATCAGATTGAACAGAAATCTGAAAATGGCTGTGCACCTATGCGCCCCATCCAACCTGATGGAGTTTGAGAGGTGCTGCAAAGAGGAATGGACAAAACTGCTTAAAGATAGGTGCACCAAGCTTGTGGCATCATATTCAAGAAGACTTGAGGCTGTAATTGCTGCTAAAGGTGCATCAACAAAGTATTGAGCAAAGGCTGTGAATACTTATGCATGCATGATTTCTTAGTTTTCTATTTTTAATAAATTTGCAAAAATAAATGAAAAAAAAAACTTTTTTATGTTGTCATTATAGGGTGTTGTGAGAATAATTTTGAGGGGGAAAAAATAATTTACGCCATTTTGGAAAATGGCTGTAACATAAAATGTGGAAAAAGTAAAGCACTGTGAATGCTTTCCGGATGCTCTGTACTACACCTCCACACTTCTGCCTGTAGTGCTGTGGCATGTTAGGCTGGTTTCCATTTATGGTCTTTGCTCCACCCCATGAAGGATGAAAAACACTTGAAGTCTCCTGTGTCTAAACCTTTTGCACACAGTGCCATAGGTTTATTGTCCTCAAAAAAGATCAGGTTTACAAGTGATTCATTACTACTGTAAGACAGGACCAATTGTTTTTCATGACCTGTGTACATATACCCATTATTGCCACTAGGAAGCACTGTTGTCGATCTGAGTGAAGAAAAAAAGCTCAATAGGTCTGCAAATAACCTGCTGTTCATTTTTAAGACAGAAAAACAAAGTCAGTGGGGTTATTTCTGCTTCATTTCCCATATTAATATCTATCACTCTGCACCAAATAATGATTGGAATAATGATCATATTTTAATTTGATAACAGTGGTGGCGCCAGGAAATTTTTGTTGGGGGGGCTGGGGGGGGGGGGGGGGTCTGGGGTAAACGTTGGAGGGGCTCCACAAAATGTCACTGAAATGAACAATATATAGTAAATTGCTTTATACTGTAAATACCAAGGTATATGTTTAAGTCACCGGTGTTCCTCTAAAATGTGGTATCAATGCACACTCACATCACTTAGAATGATTGCAAGTTCAGTAAACTTGCACATAGGTATAAATAAAGATAAGTGAAGTTTTAAGAGTGGCCATAATAAATATTTAGGAAACCTAAATTTTTGGAGTATGGAGTTAAATTTGTCTCCTTAATATTTGCAAATGCACAGAGGGTTATTTACAAATATCCTTTGATTTTTACACATGCTTTGTGATCCACAAACACAAATTTCTGATTTGTAACTTGTGTGTGGGTTTTTACGAATAAATGTTTATTTGGAAAACTGAAAATTCTGTTTGTGAAGGGTGATTCAGCATTGGTGGATCACTGAACACACACATTCATCACTTTGCTCAGTTCCGCAATATTGAGACATTCTCAGTGCAAAACTGCAGTTGAGATCCATAAATATGTCAGTCACTATTCACATTATTGGCAGAATTATTGGAGGAGCTGAGGAGAGGCTTGGCTCATTATTGGGTGGGCTTAAGCCCCCCCTTGGCGCCGCCACTGTTTGACAATATTCAGCCTATTGCGGCATCCTGAAGTGAGGACCTGATATACTGCTGTGGTGAGGATTTGAGTTTCAGTTAGTTTTTGCCAACATCGAGATGTTATTCTGCAGTTGTTTGCTGTGTGGAAAATCTGCCCGAAGAACATTGACTTTTTGAGATGCTGGTGCTGAACTGGTTTCCTAAAGAGCCATTTGATGATGTTGTGGACGATCTGTTCAAATTTGACATGTCAACAGGCAAAAAATTACCCAGATCAGTGATGCTAAACTGCAACAAACAACATATTTATTCATATTCATTTCTCAGTTTCTCCATGTGAGGCAAATATTATTATTCCAAATACAAAAAATGTGATATATGATGCATAATGCAGACAGGCAGCATGAATCATGAACATTCACACACAAAGCACAAACTAAACATTCTATTCAGGATTATGTCCATAGTGCATAGAACTCACTTTCAGGGAATAAACCCTTAAATTTTGGAGTGTATGCAATAAGAAATTAATGCATAAATAATCGGGGGGGGGGGGGATAAATCAGGAATTTATGCAACAACATATTTCAGCAGTAGTGCAGATACCTATGAAAAGGTCAAAATATTAATTTTAAGTTGATGCATTTATATTGGGTGAGTAGAAGATAATTTTGGCTGAAAACCTTCAACTTAATTTTTTTTTCCACATACTTATTTCTCATCCAAATACTTATTTCTGATCTGGTAAACACAACAAAATGATGTGGCATGATGCCTGGTACACACAAAGTCTGGCACGGAGTTGTGTTAACCCATTAGAAATAAATATTTTCTTGTTATGCTCACAGAATGCAAATTAGTGGAAGGTTTCTATCTTACTTTATTATCTTCCACTAAACCAATAGAAGTGAGGAAGCCAGCTTTCAGATTTGTGTTTCTCGTTACTCCAAGGGAAGCACAGCATGACGAGAGGCTCCTATTTTTCTTCTCCCTTGGGTTTCTCTTAATGAAATCTATAATTAAAATATATACTTGAGTATTAGCAGAGGTATGTGCTCTTGGAACACTTCCAGTGTTCGCATTTTTCCTGCCTCAATTGAATCCAAACTATTATCCATATCCACAAAAAGGTGCATATTATCCTTATATAGAAAATGTTTCTCCTCACTCTTTTGTTTTAAATGCAGGAAGGTACATTAATGATTATCTATCTATCTATCTATCTATCTATCTATCTATCTATCTATCTATCTATCTATCTATCTATCTATCTATCTATCTATCTATCTATCTATCTATCTATCTATCTATCTATCTATCTATCTATCTATCTATCTATCTATCTATCTATCTATCTATCTATCTATCTATCTATCTATCTATCTATCTATCTATCTATCTATCTATCTATCTATCTATCTATCTATCTATCTATCTATCTATCTATATATATATATATACGAGGTCTATTAGAAAAGTATCCGACTTTATTATTTTTTTCAAAAACCATATGGATTTGAATCACGTGTGATTACATCAGACATGCTTGAACCCTCGTGGACATGCAAGAGTTTTTTCACGCCTGTCGGTTACGTCATTCGCCTGTGGGTAGTCTTTGAGTGAGGAGTCGCCCACCCTCTCATCGTTTTTTTCATTGTTTAGGAATGGCTCAGAGACTGCTGCTTTGTTTGATCAAAATTTTTTCAAAACTGTAAGGCACAACTGAGTGGACACCATTCGATAAATTCAGCTGGTTTTCGGTAAACATTTTAACGGCTGATGAGAGATTTTGGGCTGGTAGTGTCGCCGTAAGGACGGCCCACGGCGCCTGACGGCGATCTGCGCTTCGAGGCGGCAGCGTCTCGCCGTTTCAAGTTGAAAACTTCCACATTTCAGGCTCTGTTGACCCAGTAAGTCATCAGAGAACAGAGAACTTTCAGAAGAAGTCGGCATGAGGAGTTTATTCGGACATTCCATTGTTAACGGACATTTTGTAATGAAAGAACGTGCGGGCAGAGTCGCATGTCGGGCCGGACCCGACCGCGGGGGGTCGCGACAGGAAAAACACCTCCGTTGGAAACCTTAACGGGCAAGTTGGAACATGCCCAAGCTGTTAAACAATTTCTCAGTTATTCACTTGTTGAAAGCCATCAAAAGCCGCCTGAATTTTACAAATGGTTTTCAACACGGAGGTGTTTTTCCTGTCGCGGCGCACACAGATTTGCTGAGTCGTCACGGAAACGACTCGGCGAATTTGCGCGCACGTCTTTCATTAAAAAATGTCCTTAAACAGTGGAATGGCCGCATAAAGTCCTCATGCCGGCCTCTTCTGAATCTTCTCTGTTCTCTCACGACATCCTGGGTGAATTAAGCCTTAAATTAGGATGTTTTCAGGTCGAAACAGGCCGACGAAGCGCTGCACGAGGTCCCGCTCCGTGGGAAGTCCTTACACCGACAGAAACACCCCATAATCTCACATCAGCCGTTAAACTTTTCACTGAAAACCAGCTTAATTTCTCGAATAGTGTCCACTTGGATATTCCTCACAGATCCAGAAAAACTTTTGATAAAGCAACGCGCGCCGTCTCGAGCAGCGTGTGAAACAAAGGAATTCAGCCGAGAGGGCGGGACCACATCTCACTCAAGGCCTGCACACAGGGAAATGACGTCACCGACACGCGTGAAAAAACTCACGCATGCGCACGAGGGTTCAAGCATGATTGGTGTAATCGCACGTCATTCAAATCCATATAGTTAAAAAAAATTAAAGGGTCGGTTTATTATCTAATAGACCTCGTATATATATATATATATACGAGGTCTGTTAGAAAGGTATCCGACCTTTTTATTTTTTTCAAAAACTATATGGATTTGATTCATATGTTTTTACGTCAGCCAAGCTTGAACCTTCGTGCGCATGCGTGAGTTTTTCCACGCCTGTCAGTTGCGTCATTCGCCTGTGGGCAGGCTTTGAGTGAGCACTGGTCCAACCCTCTCGTTGTTGTTTCATTGCGAGGAAATGACGGAACGATTTGGGCTTTCAAAAAATGTATCTGGCTTTCGGTGAAAATTTTACGGACTTCACAGAGAATAAGGAGTGTTACTACAGCTTTAAGGACGGCCCACAATGGCGCACGCCGCGCCGCGCTCCGAGCCGCCATCGAGAGGCAGAAACCACCACATCATTTCTAAACGGATGGCTGTATGGAGCCGGGACCATCGTGTGCAATTTCTCCGGTTATCACAAGAGCTGGACATCAGCCATTTTCCGGCAGATTTCACTTTTAACAAGAGATTATTTCATGGAAAGCCGCGTGGAGGCTTCGCGCATCACGACCGATTTGCTGATGAAGCAAGACAAAGGAACACCTCCGTTTCGGAGTGCCAGAGGACAAGTTTGGACATGCCCAGCTCTCCACAATTTCTCTTATACTCACTCGACTGGTAAGCACTGAAAGCCAAGATAGGCATGTCCCAAGTTGTCCTCTGGCACTCCCAAACGGAGGTGTTCCTTTGTCTCGCTTCATCAGCGAATCGGTCGTGACGCGCGAAGCCTCTCTGCGGCTTTTCATGACAAAATCTCTTGTTAAAAGTGAAATCTGCCGGAAAATGGCTGATGTCCAGCACTTGTGATAACCAGAGAAATTGCACAAGATGGTCCCGGCTCCACACAGCCATCCGTTTAGAAATGATGTGGTGGTTCCTGCCTCTCGATGGCGGCTTGGAGCGCGGTGCGCCGTGCACCATTGTAGGCTGTCCTTAAAGCTGTAGTAACACTCCTTATTCTCTGTGAAGCCCGTAAAATTTTCACCGAAAGCCAGATAAATTTTTCGAATGGTTTCCAGCTGCCTGTCTCTAACAGTTTCTGAAAAAATTCTGATGAAAAAAAAGCACAAATCATTCCACCATTTCCTCGCAATGAAACGACGACGAGAGGGGTGGAGCAGTGCTCACTCAAAGCCTGCCCACAGGCGAATGACGCAACCGACAGGCGTGGAAAAACTCACGCATGCAGACGAAGGTTCAAGCTTGACTGACGTAAAAACATATGAATCAAATCCATATAGTTTTTGAAAAAAATAAAAAGGTCCGTTACTTTTCTAACAGACCTCGTATATGCAGTAGTGTTCAGAATAATAGTAGTGCTATGTGACTAAAAAGATTAGTCCAGGTTTTGAGTATATTTCTTATTGTTACATGGGAAACAAGGTACCAGTAGATTCAGTAGATTCTCACAAATCCAACAAGACCAAGCATTCATGATATGCACACTCTTAAGGCTATGAAACTGGGTATTAGTAAAAAAAAAAAGTATAAAAGGGGGTGTTCACAATAATAGTAGCATCTGCTGTTGACGCTACAAACTCCAAACTATTATGTTCAAACTGCTTTTTTAGCACAAAATATTCCTCCATTTCTCTTTAGGCCAGTTGATATGTTCTTTGGCAAATTGTAACCTCTTCTGCACATGTCTTTTATTTAACAGAGGGACTTTGCGGGGGATTCTTGCAAATAAATTAGCTTCACACAGGCGTCTTCTGTCACAGCACTTACAGGTAACTCCAGACTGTCTTTGATCATCCTGGAGCTGATCAGTGGGCGAGCCTTTGCCATTCTGGTTATTCTTCTATCCATTTTGATGGTTGTTTTCCATTTTCTTCCATGCGTCTCTGGTTTTTTTGTCCATTTTAAAGCATTGGAGATCATTGTAGATGAACACTGTATAATTTTTTGCACCTGCGTATAAGTTTTCCCCTCTCCAATCAACTTTTTAATCAAACTACGCTGTTCTTCTGAACAATGTCTTGAACGTCCCATTTCCCTCAGGCTTTCAAAGAGAAAAGCATGTTCAACAGGTGCTGGCTTCATCCTTACATAGGGGACACCTGATTCACACCTGTTTGTTCCACAAAATTGATGAACTCACTGACTGAATGCCACACTACTATTATTGTGAACACCCCCTTTTCTACTTTTTTTTACTAATAGCCCAATTTCATAGCCTTAAGAGTGTGCATATCATGAATGCTTGGTCTTGTTGGATTTGTGAGAATCTACTGAATCTACTGGTACCTTGTTTCCCATGTAACAATAAGAAATATACTCAAAACCTGGACTAATCTTTTTAGTCACATAGCACTACTATTATTCTGAACACTACTGTATATATTAATGTACCTTCATTATATAAAATGGAGTACATATAATGTTTCTCACACGTGCATGTTGCATTATGGAGTATGCCAGCAACATAGGTAACATGCTGCTGCGATGCTTTGCAGTTAATTAATTGCTTTCCATTTTTCATATCGACTTAATTGTGGGACTCTTGAGTTCAGAATGGAAGCTTCATTTCCAAGTCAGTTGTGATTAAAAACAGAAGGGGGAAATTACATCAGGATTTGCATGTGCACCATTTTCTGAAAACGATTTTGTATTTTTTTTCTTGCTTTTGTGTCTTTGCAGATCTTCAAAATGGATTCCACACATGTATTTAATAAGAAAGAGCTCCCAGGTGTTTGATGTCAGATTGGCGCCTTAAAGCCAGAAGACACCTTTGAGAATAATTCTGAGTGCTCTGACTTGATCATCCGTTTGACAATGAGAAAATAGAAAACAGAACCTTAATGGGTTATTGCTTCTTCCTCCTGGAAGAGAGCAACTTGTCACTCTGCAGCACACTGCACAGCTCTCGCTGATTTGGATTTTGTTTTTTTTTATCTTCCACATATCTTCAATGGATGTGGCTGCAACAAAAACGCAGATAAGTGTAATACTTTACACACAGTGCTGTTGCACCAGTTCCACAGGGCACTTTCTCAAATTAAATGTCAAAGATTGAGACTGTGTTCGTGTGCACCTGTGCAAAATAATGAACTAAAACAGGCCCCTGAGAGGTTACAACACCTACACATTGTGTATTTGACTGTTTTGAGTAAATTAATTTGTTGGTGACAGCACAATTTATGGCTCTGTGGGACCTTGACATTTGATCAGTTCTGTCTAAAATTAAACTACTTTATCCTTGGCAAACCTTCCACCAATTTAACCCATACTCAAACCAACTCATTCAAAGGTTACAGAGTTTGCACCTGTTGATGTTCAGTCTCACTTGCTATGATAAGAGACATTCTGGAGTTTATGTTCTTTTGTTATTCTGGGCTCATTAAAGTGAAATCTGCTGTTCTGAAAAATTCCTATACAGCCAGCAAACCTGGACCTGTACAGTAACTACAATCCACAGACCTCAGTCATGGAGGCTGGGGAACTGTAGAGGGTTGCAATATATCAAATGTTGTATTGCACACAAACGTTTATACATACAGTTGTGCTCAAAAGTTTACATACCCTGGCAGAGTTTTTTTTTTTTTTGGCCATTTTTCAGAGAATATGAATGATAACACAAAAATCTTTTGTTTTTTACTCATGGTTGGGTGAAGCCAATTATGTTTACTCTTTTTAAATCAGAATGACAACGGAAACTGTCAGGTCTTCTTTGTAAGAAAATCCTTCTCTATACCACTTCATCATGATGCTGTATAACTGGTGATACAAAATGCAAAACTTGCACTATGCACAATTTCTCCAATCACAGCCACTTCTTCTGGGTTGTCTGGGTGTTTTGGTGGCTTTCCTCACTCTTGTCCTTCTTGCACAGTCACTCAGTTTTTGAGAACTGTCTTCTCTATGCAGATTTACCATAAAGTGCCATACTGTTTGTATTTCTTTGTAATTAATAAATAAATAAAGTCCAAGACATACCATAACCCTAACCCTAACCCTAACCATCAGAGAGCCTCATCCACAACCACCACAAAAGACTTCAAGCTGTCAATGATGTTAAAGGGGGCCACGGTATTAAGAACAGGGAGATGTAAACTTTTGATCAGGGTCATTTGGGTAGCTTCTGTTGTCATTATGATTCAAAGAGAAAACACAGTTGTTTCACCATAAATAGATTCATCCAACCACAAACCACGAGTGGGAAAAAAAAGTTTTGTGTCATTTATATTCTGAAAAATGGCCAAAAAAAAAAAAAAAAAAAAAAATCTGCCAGGGTATGTAAACTTTTAAGCACAACTATTATATATATATATATATAAGCACATAGTTCGGCGACTTAAGTCACTGTAATATACTCTGCTCTGGTCATCACCATAGCAACATGCAAATCAGTTGGCACAGATCAGCTGTGTGTTTTGACAGGTGAATGACAGAAATGCAATAAAACATGGATTTCCAAGTGAATTTAATATTTTTCGGCCAAAATAAAACGTTTGAGGAATGGGAAGAGGAGGAGAGCAAATGAGAAGAACACCAAAAGCAACAGCATAAAGATTTAACATTGGACAAACTGGACAAGACTGAAGATGGGAAAGAAGAAGAGAACACGAAAAAGTTAACTTAAATAAATATTTGTGTGTTAGCTCACTGTGTGGGACCATGGTATAAGCAGATTAAACAACTCAAAGCTGTGCATTATACGGTTTGAATACACTTCGCGGAATGTTTTAGACTCCGCATCACATATGTATGTATATATATATATATGAAACCTGCTAAAACACCTCCACAATCTTTTCTGCCTCTGCTGGGAACAGGGACACATTCCCCAGGACATGTAGGATCGAGCATAGTAGCATAGTCACCTTGTGTAAGAACAAAGGCGACAGAAGCGACTGCAATAATTATCGAGGCATCTCCCTTCTCAGTATTTTTGGGAAGGCCTTCACTGCAGGAGAACTGTCAAGAGCAGCAAATGCCACTCTACATCACCTTCATTGACCTGACTAAGGCTTTCGACTTGCTCAGTCTAAGCGGACTCTTCAGGCTCCTGCAGAAGATCGGCTGTCCCCCACAACTCCTCACAGTGGTCTCTTCATTCCATGAGAATATGCACAGGACAGTTTGCTTCAATAGTTTGCTTCAATGGCGCAACATCAGAGGCCTTCCCAGTTAGGAGTGGGGTGAAACAGGGCAGTGTCCTTGCAGCAATGCTCTTTGGAATCATCTTCTCCATATTCCTCCAGTACGCCTTGAAGGATTGCAGTGAGGGAGTGTACACTCACACCAGGGCAGATGACAAGCTCTTCAACATTGCCTGACTGTGCACCAAGACAAAGGTTGTGGAGGGACTCATCCGTGAGATGCTCTTTGCCGATGATGCTGCCTTGACATCACACTCCGAAGACAGTCTGCAGCAGCTTGTTAGTTGCCTCACTCACACCTGCAAGGAGTTTGGACTGACCATCAGCCTGAAGAAGACAAACATCATGGCACAATTTCTCATTGACATTGATGGATACATCCTGGAAGTGGTGGAACATTTCACATACCTTGGGTCAACCATCCCTAACTCACCCTCCATTGATGCAGAGATGAACAGCAGGATTGCGAAGGCAGCAGCAGTTATGGCAAGACTAAGCCACAAAGTCTGGAACAACTCCAGCCTCACCGAGAAGACAAAACTGCGCGTCTATTAGACCTGCATCTACGGTAGCAAGGCATGGACGACCTACGTCAGACATGAGAAAAAGCTCAACAGCTACCATCTGAGATGCCTTAGGTGAATTCTGCACATCAGATGGCAGGACAAGATACCCAACACAGAGATCTTGGAACGTGCCAACATGAGCAGCATGTTTGCCATTCTTGGCGAAAGGCGCCTTCTTTGGCTTGGAGAATGGATCCAGGCCACATTCCTAAAGATCTACTGTACAGTGAGCTGGCAAAGGGCACTCGTTTGGCTGGTCGACCACGCTTGCACTTCCAGGATGTCTGCAAGGAGGACATGAAAATGTGCAGCATCAATGTCAACACGTGGGAGCAGTGTGCAGAGAACCGTGCAGCCTGGTGCCTTACTGTCAGAACAGGTGCACAGAGGGCTGAGCAGGAGAGGAACCAAGGTCTTGCTGAGCAACAAGCTAGGAGGAAGGAGCGACAGCAGGCATCACAGTACACGTACAACAAATGTAGCTGTCAAGTTTCGACCCCGGGGTGGGGTCCGTTCTCTTATTTCCCTTTCCACAGCTCAATATTCTAGTCATTTGGTTTGTTCTGAGTTCGTCATTTATTTTCTGTTCAGTATTCTGCAGTCTCTGGTTTTGTTTGGTGTTTATTTTGTATTTTATGTTTTTCTTACTTTAGTAATGTGGTTTATTCAGTTGTAGCTTCTGTCCAGTTATTGTCTTTTCCATTGTATAATGCTTTTGTTTCTGGTTTTATTTTCTGCTTCTTATAATGTAGTCTTTAGTTGTTTCATTCCTTTTTTGTTCTTCAATTAGCTAATACGGTTATCTTGTGTTTTGGTTTCTGTTCAACTGTTCAGCTGTTTATCTACATCCTAAAACATTGCAGCCTCATTTAGTTATGTCCACTTGCCATCTCTCTTTAACATAAAGAGCTCATACAAGTTTTGGATGATGAACTCAACTTTACAGCTCAACTAAATGAGGCTGCAGTGTTTTAGAGTGTATAGGTTCTTTGCTATGATTATTATCTTTTAGACTTTCACCATGTGTTTAGTTTATTACCTTTATAGTCATTGATTTTGGTCACTGTTTGTATTTCTTTCACGTACACTCTTGCACCTGTCTGTCTCTTCTTTGTTTCTGTTCCCCCCCCCCATGTGTTCACTTACACTCTTGCACTTGCCTGTTTCTTCTTTGTCACAGTCTGCCTGAATCACTCTCTTGCATCTCTTCCTTCCTGTTAGATTCACCTGACCACACCTCCCTTCTAGAACATTCTTCCACGCGTGCATCTTGTTAACCTAAATACCCCCACCTGTGTATTTAAGAAGGCCTTCACTTTCTCCACTTCCCTGCCAGTTCATCGCGATCCTTGTATCTACATTCCAGCCTTTTGCCTTTGTCTTGTTTTGCCTCTTAGTGTTACGACCTGGCTTTGTTTACCGGACCTTGTTTTTTCCTCATCCTTTGATACAGTATCTCACAGTGTTTTTGAACCCAGCCTGTCTCTCGACCACGTTTTTGCTTAGCACTTATCTGTAGTTCTGCTTTGCTGCCTGCCTTCCTGTGTACTGTACCCCTGCTTGTCTTCTTTGCCTTTTGGCTGTTCCCGTTAGGGGTCGCCACAGCAAATCAATCATTTCCATCTCACCCTGTCCTCTGTATCTTCCTTTGTCACACCAACCACCTGCATGTCCTCCCTCAGCACATCAATAAACCTCCTCTTTGGCCTCTCTCTTCTCCTCCTGCCTGGTGGCTCCATCTTCAGCATCCTTCTCCCTATATACCCTGGGTCCCTCCTCTGCACATGTCCAATCCATCTCAATCTTGCCTCTCTGACTTTGTCTCCAAACCGTCCCACCTGAGCTGTCCCTCTGATATGTTCATTCCTAATCTTGTCCATTCTTGTCACTCCCAAAGAGAATCTCAACATCTTCAGCATTGCCACCTCCAGCTCTGCCTCCTGTCTTTTTGTTAGTGCCACCGTCTCTGCAGACCTCGGCACCACCAAGGAGATTTTTGAGGACATTAGATTCTTTTTTATGTGCTCTTGTGACTGTTTCTCCCCAAAAGAGAAATTTGATTATCTTGATCAGGCTTGGGATCTTGTGGAGGCAAACCAGTGGCTGAATAAAGTCTTCCCTGAATTATTAGGGCTGGATGATTTATTTTCAGAGAAGAGACTTTGTAACTGGGTGAAGCACCCTGAGGCACACCTGCCATCCACTCTGCCACCTACAGACAGCAAGTCCGATTGGGAAGACATTGAAGATGATGATTGTGATGAGGATGAAGACAAGTGATGTTGAATCCTCAACAGAAACAGAGGGACTGAGGCTTTAGGACACTGCTAACATTTTGTGTAAGATCCAGGACTTGTTTTTTTGAGTTTTTTTTGGCAATCCAGGGCAGCAGCACAATAACCATATCTTTTCTGCTCTTGATGAGATACTACAGACTGAACCGAACTTGGTCCGGATATTTCCTGAATTAGTTAACATAAAAACCCTGTTCGAGCAAGGTCAGTTCCCTCCGTTCATCAAGGATCAGATGGACTATCTCTTTGAAGATTAACTGAATGAAGCCTGCCATGAAACACCTTGGGTGGTAACACTCTCTGCTGCCGCTGTCACGCCCCCACAGAGGGGTTTTCTAACCACGCCCAGTCTGCCAGCCGCAACAACATCACAGTGCTCTTCAACCAGGAAGTGGGCCGAGCTTAATCAACCCGGCGGGCCGGTCCCACAACCTTACGCGGCACCGGCGCTGGCCGCACCCACACTGGCTCCACAGAAACTACGTACACCTCAGTTACGGTCAACGGCACCCGCAACCACTCCACCTATGGGTTTAGAAGCTATTATGTTGCCTGACTTCCCTGTTCATGCAGGACCATCAGGAAGCGACACATCACCACAGCAGCTGACATCACCTGCCCCACCTTCACCGGTGTGCCAGCTCCAGGAAGCTCCCTTTCCAACACCTCGGTGCATCTCAGTGGGGCTCACCCCAACACCACCAGCTGGCGCCGTCAAGGCATGCACGCCACCATGGATTACAGCAGCACCGATCGCATCGATCACGACATGCATGGCTCTGCAGCAGTCTCCAGTGTTGGATGAAACAATCTGATTCCAGCACCCCCGCCAGCAGTCTTGCCATTCAAAGCAGCTCTGGCACATACAACTCCATGCACAGCCTCTGATCCAGCTGCGCGCACGGCACCAAACTCGTCTCCAGCATGTGCCAATGCTCATTTTCAAATAAAATGGAAACAATGTCTTTCTCTGTGGACGTAACACAAAGACATTTGCCAGTGATTAAAATGACTTAAAATTTCATTAAACACATCCCAATTTATTTCATAAGTTGCAGATGAAACACAAATTTCTAATGGATGAAAGGTTAGCACATTTTACTTATTTACATTTCCAAATTGCGTATTTTGCATAACTATATAAATGAAATAAATTATTTTTTATTGTAGAAAAATTAATAAATAAATAAATAATTCATCACATAAGAATTTGGCACAAGTTTTACACTGGATGCCCTGACTGTGGTTTACTCCAGATGTCCATGAAGAATAATGCAGGGATAGCTTTGAGCCAGACATCCTGTTTCGGAGGGAAGAGATTATATACATCTCTGGACTAACCACCGGTGCCACCACGCTCTGCTAAAGTAGTCAAACTTAGAATCCAACCATATAAAATTCCAGCGAGATAAAACACTGAGTTATGCACATGCAGACGAGCACCAAAATGAAATCATGCAAAATAAATAAATTCTCCCAAGCTTTTTTAAAGTCAAGCTCGAATACAAATGTCAGATGCATCAGCTGCCTCCCTTTGCGCACATCTTTGTTGTCCACTTCTTTACATTAAAAAGAAGCAAAACAGCGCGAGCATGTTGAACTTACCTGACACTCCATAAGCCAAAATTATTATCGCATAAACTATCATGACGCCCGGTGAGGTTTTTCATGAAAGGAGAAAAAATGAAGGTGCGCGCGTAAAAATATCTCCAAGTTTGTTGTGCGTAAGATAGAGAGACGAGCATGCGGAGAGTGCGACTGCAAGAAGCTGTGAGGTTCAACTGCGTCTGAGAAGGAGAGAGAGAGAGGGGTGGGAGAGGGAGGAGGGGGGCCTGCCATCCTCCGGCTGACGCACAACCAGTAGGAACAATTGCGGCACAGGTGCAGCGCGCTTGTAGGGAGCTGGAGGTGTGCGTAACAGGCATAATGGTGTTCGATCAACGCGCTGTAGGTGGACATTAAGCGCGTCAGCCGTGCAGCACCTGGATTCTACACGAATTCCACACAGCTCTGTTAAACTGTTGCAGTGTGTCCACTACTTTCAGACGCACAGCCGAAGACAACAAAAAACACACGACTATAATAAAAATAATGAATGAAAGATGGTGTGTGTGCGCATATGCATTGGTTCATAACTTTCTGATATTTTTTTAACCTAATTCGCTCAGTCTGTCTTTGCTCCGCCCACACTTGATTAATTATGTCTATTGTCTTCCAGCTCTTTATTGGCTGAACTTGAACGCACCTGGTGGAGTTAATCAGGTATACAGAGCAGGTGAAAAAGAAGGAACCTGTAGAACAGCTGATCTTCTGCAGCAGGACTCAGGAAAAAAAATGAAGAAACGTTTTACATCCAAATTTATTAGTTTTCCCCACATTAGATGTATCATTTAAGGTTGCAAGAAAATTATAAATATACATAGAATAAAACTAACACATTAAGGAATAATTATTGTTATTGTTCTTATTTTAAAGTTTGTCCAAGTTAATTTTTTTCAGCTTCTCATTTAGTCCAGCGGTCAACACCAATGACATCATCAAACCCTGATCAATCAGTTAAATAATGATCTTCAGTCCTAAAACCATATCTGAATAGGTTTTACAAAATTCAAAAATTGCAACAGTCACAGCTACAGAAGCCTATGACTTTGAATTTGTGTGGGCCTCTTGGTGGCTTCCCTCACTTGTCTCCTTCTTGCACAAGTCATTCAGTTTTTGATAAATGAAGAGAAGCACAAGTTCTCCCAGGAAGACTCAGGTTTTAGCTCCCTCACATTTGCTAATTAATATCATGCTAGCTAATCAGAAGCAGCTGTTCTCAATTTCGGCATCAAGGGTGACCAATAGGAAATGCTGAAGCCAGTTATAGATGGCTATCCTTTTGCCTGTTTTTCCTGCTTTGCCTACTCCACCCCGCCACCTTCTGGTTGCTTCCAGCCGGTCCTCTGTGTTCTGCTTCCTCCCACTGGTCCCTGTCTGTTGCTGGCCTCACCTCTGCCTCCTCTTAATGTCGCCTTCACGGATTCCTGTGTGCTCCTTGGTCACCAAACTACGCCCCACTCTCCTCCACCCCACCACCACCAGTTGGTCCCCGTCCGATACAGAGGGTAGGTTCGGCACCTGCCTTCTTCCGATGGCAGGATTTGAGTGTAATATACCCGACACCATCATTAAAAGGGACCAGCCCCAAAACAAAGACAATTTCATTTGTACAATTGTATTTATGGAATAAATGTTCAAGCTGTTTTCCTTCTGAGTCTTACGGTTAGAACGGCCTCCTCCAGACAGATTAACCATAGTTTGTATTTCTTAATGATTCATATAAATGAAGTTTAAGACATCTTCATTTACATGGAAATGTGTTCATCCCCTGACTTGTCAAAATACAAACAGATGTAAAAGTGATGATCTGCTGTAAATTCATCAAAGTGAGACAGTAACTGTATGAATATTTTATGCCTATATTAATTATTTCACTATGTGAAAGCACTTTGTTTTAGACATTTTAGAAAATAATCTGATTATACACAATTGGTTCATTTTGCATTTATCTTCGGAACAGATTTTCAATTCCATAGTGAGAATTCAGGAGTCGCAGCCCTTCTGGCATCCTGTTTCTCTGAGAATGGATTTTAAGGTGTTGTTACTGGTGTATAAAATTGTTCACGGACTGGCACCTCCCTGCCTGGCTGAGCCCTAGGTGCCAGCTCGGGCAATGTGTTTGTAGTGTGCAGGACTGCTGTGTGTTCCTAGGGTGAATAAAAAGTCTGCGGGTCACAGAGCCCTTTCTTATCGTGCCCGGCTCTGTGGAATGATCTCCCATTGCAGATACAGCTGTCAGACTCTGTGGAGATGTTTAAGTCTAGATTGAAAACCCATTCCCCCCCCGCCCCATTTTATCATTAGCATTTTATGTTATTGTGTGTTTTTTATTCTTTTTATTTTTATGTTTTTATTCTTTTATTGTGCTTTTAATTCATTTTGTTCTGTTTTTTAAGTTGTGCCTTGAGGCAACCCTGTCGAGAATTGGTGTTATATAAATTAATAAATTTGATTTTGATTTGATTTGCAGTTATTTTCAATCAGGACTGTCAGTCCAGGGAATGTTGTCAGATAAATACTTTTTCTGTTTGCTAATTTATTTTCCCAGCAGAGTTACCTCGAGGCTTTGCTCTGACAGGCACAATGATCCATGCCTCAAATCAGATTCAGATTTTGCTCATCAGATCATCTTATCTGTTTCTCTGACACAAAATTTGTCAAACTTCACATCTAGTTGGAGTGTCTTCATGCTTGGAATTCTGTTTCATCTTCAGTGTTTTGACACCAAATGTGAAAACACCGAATGCATGAATATTGAGGCGGCAGACGGAGAATTGATTTTTCTTGTCTAAAAGCGTGTATTTGCTTTCGAAGGACATCCAGCAATACAACCACTTAGTTTCTGTTTTTGCAGAGCATTTGCTGCTGTTTTGGGGATTACGCAAAACAAGAGATGTACACACATAATCTGTAAAAACAGTGGCTAAATAAGTGACCTTGTGAGAGATTTCGACATGTTGTCAGTGATGTAAGTGAGAGAAAAATGCTTATTAGAGTTGTTCATTTCAAAATAAACAAAGAATATATTTGGAGCAAAGCGACCATGTAACTTCTTGCCCAAAACTGCAGAAGTTGTGATTCTGGAAGGTTATCGGTAAGATGGGCTGGAGAATTTCTTTTGCTAACCAGTTGTTATGACGAAAGATATAATTGGCAAGGTTGGGTAGGATTACTTTGAAAGAATACATGTGGATTACATGTATGTATGTACATACATTTGGATTACTTGTAATCTGATTACTTTTGGATTACATTTCAAAGTAATCCTACCCAACCCTGATAATTGGTTAGCAAAAATTGTGAACTTTATGTTAACTACCTCAGCCAAAAAGGTTACATGAGTACTCACACTATTTTGTTATTCTGTATTTGGATTACAAAAGAAGAATAATAGACCAATTTTGACAAAATTCAGTGAAGGAATCTGGAATGGGCCAACAAAGAAACCATTAAATCATGGTGTAGATCTACGTCAGGTCATCGACCCTGAACATGGCCATTACTGCAGCAACTTTTATCTAAATTCCTTTAAGATGAATTACACAATCAAAGCAATTAGTGTGATAAAGATCTGTGATTAAGGATCAAAGATTAGTGATCACAATGCAAGGTCAAAGATCATGATGGAGGGCAAGGTTTAAAGATGAGTGACTGGGATTAAGGGCCATTAATCATGATCAAAGGTCATTCATCATGATCAAGGGCTAGTCCTCAAGATGAATGATTAGGATTAAAGACCATTAATCACGATCAAGCATTTGTGTTCTGCATCAAAGGTCAGTGATCATGAACAAAGGTCACCTGTCAGGATAAAAGTGCAGAATTAAAGACAAGTGATCAGGATGAAAGGCCAGTAATCAAGATGAATGATTGCTGTTCAGGATCAAAGGATAGCAATCACAATCAAAGATCAGGATTAAAAGTAACTGATTGGAATGAAAGGCCAGTAATAAGGATCAAATATCATTGTGTAGAATTAATGTGCAGTGTTCAAGATCAAAGATGAGCAACTAGTCATGATCAAAGTTTAATTTTCTGGCTCAAAAATGAGTGATCTTAATCAAACATCAGGATTTAAAAGCAGCAATCAGGACCAAAATTCAGTGTTTAGGTTTAAAGACCAACAGCCAAGATCAAAGACAAGTGATCATGATCATAGGTAAATGATTAGGAGCAAAGTTCAGCAATCTGGGTCTAGGCCCATCAATCAGGATGATTGATCAGGATCAAAGATGAAGATCAGGATCAGAAGCTGGCAGTAGAAATAAAGATTACTGATCAAGATCAAGGTCTTTGTCAGGCTGCTGGGCAAAATTAATTTCCAAATGGGGGTGATCGACTAGAGTTGACTAATGATTAAAATCTGGTTTGAGTCTTAAATAAAAGAGGTCTGTTTGGTCTTGCCAAATACCCTGTGAGTATTGGATGCTTTGGCACTTGTTTTGTTGAATGAATTCATTCATCGTTTGCATATATATATTTCAATTCCAATTTATTCCATTTATATAGTGTCAAATCACAGCAAAGCTGCTTCAAGGCGCTTCACACAAGTGAGGTCGAACTTACTACCCCTAGAGCAAGCACACAGGCGACAGTGGTAAGAAAAAACTGCTTCTGATTATTTGAGGAAGAAACCTCAAGCAGACCAGACTCAAAGGGGTGACCCTCTGCTTGGGACATGCTACCAACACAGTTGAGAATACAAATACACAGGAAATTTTTGTCTTTTGTTTCTATCTGCACCTGTGCAAATGACTTATCTGTCCAATGTGTGACTGACAATCTCTGCTGCATTTGTTGCATGTGTACTTTGATGCCTGCTGAGGCTGCCGCTGTCGCTCCTTCCTCCTAGCTCATTGCTCAGCAAGGCCTTGGTTCCTCTCCTGCTCAGCCCTCTGTGCACCTGTTCTGACAGTAAGGCGTCAGGCTGCATGGTCCTCTGCACACTGCTCGCACGTGTTGACATTGATGCTGCACATTTTTATGTCCTTCTAGTAGACATCCTGGAAGTGCAGGCGTGGTCAACCAACCAAACGAGTGCCCTCTGCCAGCTCACTGTTCAGTAGATCTTTAGGAATGCTGCCTGGATCCATTTTCCTGATGTGGCCAAACCAATGAAGGTGCCTTTCGCCAAGAATGGCAAACATGCTCTTATGTTGGCACGTTCCAAGATCTCTGTGTTGGGCACCTTGTCCTGCCATCTGATGTGCAGAATTCATCTAAGGCACCTCAGATGGAAGCTGTTGAGCTTTTTCTTGTGTCTGGCATAGGCGGTCCATGCCTCGCTACTGTAGAGGAGTGTGCTGACCATGCAGGTCTGGTAGACGCGCAGTTTTGTCTTCTCGGTGAGGCTGGGGTTGTTCCAGACTTTGTGGCTTAGTCTTGCCATAACTGCTGCTGCCTTTGCAATCCTGCTGTTCATCTCTGCATCAATGGAGAGTGAGTTAGAGATGGTTGACCCAAGGTATGTGAAGTGCTCCACCACTTCCAGGCTGTACCCATCAATGTCAATGAGCAATTGTGCCATGATGTTTGTCTTCTTCAGGCTGATGGTCAGTCCAAACTCCTTGCAGGTGTGAGAGAGGCGACTAACAAGCTGCTGCAGACTGTCTTCAGAGTGTGATGTCAAGGCTGCATCATCAGCAAAGAGCATCTCACTAATGAGTACCTCCACAACCTTGGTCTTGGCGTGAAGTCGGGCGATGTTGAAGAGCTTACTGTCAGCCCTGGCGTGAATACACTCCCTCGCCGCAGTCCTTCAAGGTGCATTGGAGGAGAATGGAGAAGAAGATTCCGAAGGGCGTCAGCGCAAGGACACAGCCCTGTTTCACCCCACTGCTAACTGGAAACGCATCTGATGTTGCGCCATTGAAGCAAACTGTAGTGTCCATATTCTCATAGAACGAAGAGACAACTGTGAGGATTTCTGGGGGACAGCTGATCTTCTGCAGGAGACTGAAGAGTCCGCTTAGACTGAGCAAGTTGAAAGCCTTGGTCAGGTCAATGAAGGCGATGTAGAGTGGCATTTGCTGCTCTTGACAATTCTCTTGCAGCTGGCATACTGAAAAGACCATGCCCACAGTAGATAGTACTACTGTATCAGGATCCTGCACTTGTCACCAGGGTAAAACAAAATGGGGGTCTGTCATTGATGGGACCGGGGTTCCTGATTGAATGAAAAGCAGGACGGTACAAAGCCTGGTATTTTCAATATCTTTTTTTGTATCACCCTGTTTTAAGATTTGTATCGCCCTGACTTTATTGCCACGGTTTCCAGGCCAGTGAAATTGATAGGAAAAGTGTAAGATTTATCAGCCCTATTTTTTCTTGTATCTTGTGAGGGCTGGTTTACGAGTATAGGGCAGATTTTGTTGTGATATTACAACAAAATATCTATCTATCTATCTATCTATCTATCTATCTATCTATCTATCTATCTATCTATCTATCTATCTATCTATCTATCTATCTATCTATCTATCTATCTATCTATCTATCTATCTATCTATCTATCTATCTATCTATCTATAGATAGAAAATCTGCAAATGAGAGACAATAATATAAACTTTTTAAATGACAGTAAGTTTTAAAACTGAATGAATGAATGCAGTTTTTGAGCTGAGAAGACATTTGGCAAACGGCAGTTTCTCAGTGTTAATTTTAATCTTGTCACTGATTTTTTTTACTGCAGAAACCATAAGCACTTGTCACGCTTAATCCTGAATTAGTGATTGCAATGGCAATAATTTAGTCTCTTCAGTATCCAGCAGCTTGATTGGATTGTGCTGTCTTTTGTCAGTGCTGCTTATAAATTATACATTTTGTGTTATCACTAGCCCACTTCCAATATGGTTAATAATTCAGGAGTGCCAAAAGATTTTCTTACTAGTTTGTATGAGACAATGAGCAAGAATGAGTGTTGATAGCTGATGAGTTTGTTATCCTGTATGGAATAATTTTTTTTGTGACTCACTGAAGACAAAAGATATCAGAACTGACTATAATTTCAAATGTTATACTTCAGTGCAGTGCAGAATCCCCAGTTTCTTTTGTTTTGTTTTTTTTTTCTTGGTCAGGCTCATCATAGTCAGCATATAGGCCTGTGTTCTGGTGTGAACTCATCCCGAGTGTCTGGGTTTGTGAAGGACATGGGTCGGAAGTAAGTTCCATGCTTTGAAATGGCTTCCTGATTCAGCCTTCAGAAGTACATCTGTCTGTATGCATTGAAAGTGTAGAACTTGGGGTGATATTTGCTTACCTCTGCAGTGACTTTTATGTCTCTGTGTCCTCGGCCTTTGAGATTAAAAGACACCTTTACTGCAAAAACTTGGTTTTAGAAAACAAGAAAAAAGTTATGATTTAAGGGATATATCACTTATGACCAGCAAAATTATCTGCCAACAGAACAAGAAAATGTGACTTGTCAAGTTAAAAAACAAACAAACAAGTAAATACAGTGAGGAAAATAAGCATTTTAACACCCTGCAATTTTGCACGTTCTCCCACTTAGAAATCATGGAGGGGTCTGAAATTTTCATCTTAGGTGCATGTCCACTGTGAGAGACATAATCTAAAAAAAAAAACAAAAATCTGGAAATCACAATGTATGATTTTTTTTTAAATAATTTATTTATATGTTACTGCTGCAAATAAGTATTTGAACACCTGTGAAAATCAATGTTAATATTTGGTACAGTAGCCTTTGTTTGCAATTACAGAGGTCAAACGTATCCTGTAGTTTTTCACCAGGTTTGTACACACTGCAGCAGGGATTTTGGCTCATTCCGCCACACAGATCTTCTCTAGATCAGCTAAGTTACTGGGCTGTCACTGAGAAACACGGAGTTTGAGCTCCCTCCAAAGATTTTCTATTGGGTTTAGGTCTGGAGACTGGCTAGGCCACTCCAGAACCTTGATATGCTTCTTACGGAGCCACTCCTTGGTTATCCTGGCTGTGTGCTTTGGGTCACTGTCATGTTAGAAGACCCATCCACAACCCATCTTCAATGCTCTAACTGAGGGAAGGAGGTTGTTCCCCAAAATCTTGCAATACATGGCCCCGGTCATCCTCTCCTTAATACAGTGCAGTCGTCCTGTCCCATGTTCAGAAAAACACCCATGTATAGAAAATGGATCTTAGTAAGATATCATTTTTTGCAGTGTTGGAAATGCTTACAGAGTCATGAGGTCATCAGATAGAGGTTTTTGATGATGCCCAAACCTAGGGAGAAGAATGAAGATCCAAGTCTTAGGCTCCAGGGCATTCCTGTCATACTGTATGGTTGTGAGAATCGGATGCCAACCGACCTACTGTGACAACTGGATGTCTTTGGTGGTAGAATACTTTTATACCTCTAGAAAGATTTTCTGTCTAACTAATAATTTCGGTAGGCTAAGATGAGGAGTATCATTTGCATGGTGATGCATGGTTGACCATGTGGCATGTTTCTAGAGGAATGATCCAGCATGCAGAGGTATCAGTGTTGAGGATCTCAGCAACTGAAAAAGGTAAAGGGGATACTCACATTTCAGTTGTCTGCAGGAGACAGATGGTCATTTTGGATAGGTGGTGATGGACTGGTTGTTTACTTGGGCAATTGCCATTCAAGACCCAAGATGACTCCATAATGTGATGGATGGGGCGATCCATGGGACCAGTGGATTGTTGAGTTATTCTTCTTTGCAGCACGTTGCATTTGGGTGAAAATGGCGATGGAGTGAGAAATCACTTTCAGCCAAGCATGGCATATTTATTAGCAAGATACACTCATCATTATGACAGTGTAATCGCAGCTCTCAGGAAAGAAGAAGAAAAAGGAAAAAGTGTGGTTCTATAGTGCCTCACAGTGGCAGAACCCTATACTTCGAACAGTAGGCACAGAACAGTGCATATTACATAGAACTGCGGACATACGCTGTCAGTGATATTTAACACCCTCACTTGTTCACAGATTCTTGTAATCAAAATAAAAGTAAATAATAAATGAAGACACAGAGTGAATGTGGACCCCCGTCTTACACATTTCAAACTCCAAAAATAGCAGCTAAGTTTGAACTTATTACAGGTTTGGTCATTATATCAGCGACCATATCATCGGTAGGACAATAAACCAAGGTTACTCTTCCCTCACTTACAGTAGACCTGATAAAATGGTACTTTATGCCTACATGCTTAGCTCTCTGTCTGTTAACAGGATTTTTGGCAAGAGCAATTGTTCCCCAATTATCCTCTTGCACAATAGGTTGTGTGTACTTATAGTTATTTATACCCTCAAGTAAGTTCTCCAAGTATAGACACTCTTGTATGGTTGAAGCCAGTGCTATGTACTCCGCCTCACAGGTGGAGAGTGCAACCGTAGGCTGTTTCCTAGTTTTCCATGAAACGAGTGAGCTGTTTTTACTGAGACTTACACAGTATCCTGTGGTACTGCGCCTGTCGCTGACATCAGACGCCCAGTCAGCATCACTGTAGGCCTGTATACCGAGCTTATCACTGTCGTTCCTTCTGAAGCTAAACCTTTGTCAGAAGTGCCTTTGAGGTACCTTAGTACGTGTTTCACAGTAACCCACTGCTCCTCTGTAGGCTCAGCAAAAATACTGTGACAACCTGCTGACCACAAAGCTTAAGTCTGGCCTGGTACAAGTGGATAGGTATATGAGGCTTCCAACAGCCTCCCTGTACATTCTGACATCACTCATATTTGCTGCATCCTCAGTATATTCAAGCTTCTGATCGCATGGTGTTTCTCCGGTTCTACAGTTTTCCATATTAAAACGCTGTAGCACCTTGTTAATGTATTTTTCCTGTGACATTTTTACACATTCATCGGATTGGTTGAAATCGATACCCAGTAAATGCTTGAGCCTGCCGAGCTCTTTCATTTTAAACTTTCCTGTAAGCATCTCTTTCACCTCTCTCAAAACCTTCTCATGGTTGGCTGTCATAATCAAGTCATCTACCCATATGATTATGACCACCTTCTCGTCATTTGACTCTTTGGCATAAACACAGTGGTCAGCTGAGTTTTGTGTGAACCCATTCTCAGTTAAACAATTGTGCAAAACTCTGTTCCAGTTCCGCCTGGACTGTTTGAGACCATAGAGCAGGGGTGGGCAATTAATTTTTACAAGGGGCCACATGAGGGACCTGAATTGTGTCAAGGGGCCATACCAATGGTATCTTTAGCTTAATTCTGCCCAACTGTCTTCCATTGTAAAATGCACTTAGTTACATAATGTGTATCATTCAGTTCATGAATATCTGAAGTTTTTAATAATGAGGAGAACTGTTGTACGCTAAAAATTTCACATTTAATTACTAATTCGCAGCTGCAGTATACAGGTGGAGTGAAAAACAGAAGACACGTGGTCTGAAACATCTTACAGGTGTGAACCACACGAAATCCAGTCAAGTCACATATATAAACACACAATGACACGTTCGCTCTTTTAGCTTCACAATAAAAGCATCTGACTAGTTTAACCAGGCATTTTCAGAATAAAATAAATTTCTGGCAACTGAATTTTTACAATTAATGCAATTCTTCCAACATGGCAACTTTTCACATTATAACTGTAAATATGGTAAATAAAACAATTCTACTCAACTTTTTTTCATTGGAAAATGCACTTAATTGCATATTTTGAATAGCTGGTACTGGTAACTGGGAGAATAAAACTATTCTGTAAGTATTTATAATTACGCTATGTGAAATTGTAGTGTAGAGGTCAAATACAGGCATACAATAATACATCAAACAATATCTTGCAATGTTTTCAACCTCATTTCACCTCTTCAGTGACAATAATCCAGTCGGTTCTGGGCTTCAACAAGGGCATTGAAATCTGGCTGAATGTCAGAAGTGGCTATGCGCAGAACAGCTGAGAGGTGGTCATCAGTGATAGAGGATCTGTGTTTAGATTTGTTGAACTTCATCACTGAGAATGTCTGTTCACACACGAATGTAGAGCCAAAGAGGGCTAGGATACCCTGAGCATGTCTGCTCAGGTGAGGAAAGCTCTCCTTTTTCAGAGAGGAGTAAAAGTCCAGCAGTGAGACCGACCTAAAGTGCTCTGCCAGAAGTATGTCAGACTGTAGGTCAATGAGTTCCATCTGAACATCACTTGGTGCATTATCAACACTAAAGCTAAAGGGAAAAGAAACCATGTGCATTTCACTTTCAAGAGTTTTGAAATCTTGAAATCTCCTTGAAAACTCTTCATGCAGAGCTTCTAACATGGTTGTGTACTTGTGGAGGTGATTGGCTGATCTTGTGGTTTCCTTTAGTGTTGGCATGTGGGTCAGAATGTTGTCCTTCACTTGGTTCGAGAGAAGCTGCAGCTTTCTCATGAAAGCCTTCACTGCACTGTACATCTCATACACAAAAGCACCCTTGCACTGCAGTTTGACATTTAGTTCATTCATAAGTGCAGTCACATCCACGGCAAATCCGAGGTCTGCCACCCAGTCTTCATCTGAAAGCTCTGGGATGTCATGTCTTTTCTTAACACAGAAAGCCTGAATCTGGTCTTTCAGGTCCCAGACACATTTCAGTACTTTGCCCAAGATGAGCCACCTGACAGCACAGTGATAGCTTATTTCACTATGTTCAGTCTCATTTTCCTCCAGAAGTGCAACAAATTGTCTGTGATTTAATGCTCTCGCTCTGATGAAGTTCACTATTTTAGTTACAGCATCAACAACGTGATTAATTTGCAACACTGTCTTACATAAAACTTCCTGATGTATAATGCAATATAAAAATGTTAATTTCTGCACAGGGTTGATTTCTGTCACTTTATCCTGCATTCTCTTTAGAAGCCCAACATTCTTCCCTGTCAGATTTGGACAACCGTCCGTTGTCACACCTGTTAGCTTTTCCCATTTCAGTCCTAATTTGTCCAAACATGCATTTACCTCTGTGAACAAGTCCAGACCAGTGGTTGTCCCTTTCATTGACTGCATGGCTGCCAGCTCCTCTGTGATTTGAAAGTCCGCACTTATCCCACGTAAAAAAATTAGTAGCTGGTTGGTGTCACGTACATCGCAGCTTTCATCTAATGCCAGAGAAAAACAGTCAAAGTCGGCGGCTCTGTTCTTCAGCTGAAGCTCCAAGTTTCTAGTGATGTCCTCCACCCGCCTCGTGACAGTGCGTCGGGAGAGTGACACGTTCTCAAACGCGTTCTTTTTCTCTGGACAAATCAGTGAAACAGAGTCCAATAAGCACTCCTTAACAAACTCTCCGTCAGAAAACGCTTTACTTTTTCTGGCGATTGTGTGAGAGATTACATAACTTGTCCTGACGGCTGCATCTCTGGTGGTGTGAAGTTTAGTAAAAAGTCCTTGTCGGGCTTGCAGTTTTGCGAGCAATGCAGCAGACTCCCTCACGCGCTCGTCATCTGACAAATTTCTGTATTTATCCTCATGCTTAGTCGTGTAGTGGCGATTCAAATTGTAATCTTTAAACACAGCAGCTTCTGTACCACAAATTAAGCACACGGCTTTACCTTTAATTTCTGTAAAGAAATACTTGGCAGTCCACGTCTTATTGAAAACACGACATTCGTTATCGATTTTTCTTTTCTTAGGATGAGATGACATTTTGAGGGTGACCTGGCTAGCATCACATCCCGCTGTTCACCTTCACACACATACGGAATAGGCGTGAGTGTATTTTCAAAATAAAAGCAGCACAGTTGTATTTCATGCATAACATCGTTATTTTTTCAAATTATTTTTTAATTTATGATTGGCCTCACGCGGGCCGGACAGGGATGCAGAAAGGGCCGGATGTGGCCCGCGGGCCGTGGTTTGCCCAGGTCTGCCATAGAGTGATTTTTCAAGTTTATACACTAGACGATCATCCATCTCCTCATAACCCTCTGGTGGGTTGATGTATATTTCATAATCTATGGGGGCGTGCAAATAAGCTGTTTTCACATCCGTCTGATGTAGGAGGAGCCCCTCCTGTGCCACTTTTTCTAACATCACCCTAACACTCATTAGGTTTGCAGTGAGTGAAAACGTTTCCCCATAATCTATTCCCATGACTTGGTTGTAACCCTTGGCCACGAATCGTGCTTTATACTTGTCTTTTCCATCTACATCACTCTTGATAGAGTAAACCCATTTACCCCCCACTGTTTTCATGCCTGGACTTGGTTTCCTTATTTCTCTAGTTGGACACCTCCTGCTCTCAGGTTCATCACTTGTCACACTCTGTTGTGTTTGGGTATGATCAGTAGGCCTCATAACAGAAGTTGAACTTCCACTGTGAGCATTTCTCCTCTGTCCACTTGGCTCCTGAGCATTTTCTCTGCTCCGATTAACCTCCTGCGTGGTCTCCCTAGTCCTAGATTGTCTTGTGTCGTCATAGTCATCAATTTGGTAAGTCCTATCTCTCTGTGTCTGCTTTTCTGCACCTGTCCTTGTCACGAACTTCACCAGTCTGTGTTTTAGCACCCTGTTTGTATCTGGATGATATACCACGTACGCTGGTATATATCCCACAAAACGCCCCTGGTCATACCTGGAATTCAGTTTTCCTTTTTCCTGTTTGTACGTGTAGCATACTGACCCAAACTTTTGCATTTTTGATAAATTAACCTTTTTGCCTGTCAGCATCTGGTAAGGAGTCTGCCCTGTACGCCTGTTAAAACATCTGTTACGTACAACCGCTGCTGTTTATACTGCATAATGCCACAAATGTTTTGGCAGTTTGCTTTCAACTAGCATGCACCGACTCATCTCAAAAAGGGTACGCCAGCCCCATTCTGCAGTCCTGCTCTGGTGAGGGGAATATGGAGCTGACATCTCATGTCTGATTTTATTTTTCCTCATCAGTGTTTGAAAATCATTGCATGTATACTCTGTTCCGTTGTCGGACCTGAGATTTTTCACTTTCCCGTAAGGGGACACATCTGCTAGGAATTTTTTCCGTAGCTTGAACTGTATCACTTTTCTTTTTCAGAAAATATACAAACACTGCGCTTGAGTAATCGTCAGTGAATGACTGCACATATTTGTAACCATCTACTGACTCTGTGGCTACAGGACCTGCAAGATCTGTGTGTACTAACTGTAAGGGAGCCGCTGCTCGAGCATCTGGGTCCCTATTTCTTGTTTGGGCAAATTTTCCCTGAATACACACTTCATACTCTTTCTGGTCGACATGTTTTGCCCTTGATTTGCATACCATCAACCACATTCTGCAGCTTTAGGACATCGTCGTAATTGCAGTGGCCTAATATTTCGTGCCATGTCTGTATGTCATGACATACATTACATTTGTCCTTAGACTCACCATCAGTATGCAAGTTTATCATGTACATGTATGTCAAATCTGGTACCATTTCTGGTTATCAGTGCATCTTTCTCTTCTTTGAAGACGACTGTGGCTCCATTCACTGTTGCCGCCTTCACTGAGAAGATGTTCTGAGGGTACAATGGTATGTACAAAGCGTCTCTCAGCGTCGCTGTCCTCTGTTGTCGATTAGGGAAACCTCAGGAGTCCCCCTTTTCTGTGCGACCCCGCTGCATCGGGTCCCATCTGCCAACTCGATGCTGTGCCTTTATGGTCTGAAGGTGCTGTCAAAGTTGTTAAACTTGGTCGCGTTGGTGATGATGTGAGAGGTGGCCCCCGTATCCCCCATCAGTCCTCTCTCCTGGATCTCTCCTGGATGCCGCTCGCCTGCTGTTGCTGGGTGCCAGTGTCGCCGTCTCTTATCTTGAATGCAAAGTCAGCTCCGTCATCATCGTCTGTGACTTTACATGCTCCATCCTGTTTATCCTTCCTGTCCCTGTCTTTACGCCTACACGTGGAGTCTTTGTGTGTGTCACTTTGGCAACGACTACTCCATGTCGCTTGTCGACATTCTTTCGCTCAGTGGCCCTTGGTGCCACACTTGAAGCGCACCATCTCTGTGTCGTTTCTGCGCCGGTCATGTGCGTTTCTTTGGGCGCGTCGCTGTCCAGTTCTCCCCTGAGTCTTCATCACACTGTCACTTGACTCAGCCGCACTTATTTTTTTCTGTTTCCTCAAAACTTCGCAACTTAGTCTTAAATTCTGTAAACGCGATATTATCATCTGTATGTGCCACGTGTATGGCAAATGGCTTGTAACTCTCAGGCAGTCCTTTCAAGACCATAGCCACAAGTAGACCATCTCCCAACATCTCATCTGCATTCCGCAGTGCTGTAATGGCAGTTTCTGCTCTGATGATAGAGTCCATGACACTTTCGTTGTTCGCCTTCTGAAGTGATGTAAGCATTGTGTACAGGTTAATTATCTGGGGTTTCCTTTCCGAGCATAAAACTCTCTTAATATTTTGAGAGCTTTTCCTCCATCGTTGGGCGCGTCTCTCATAATCAATGAGAGGCTTTTCTCATCTAAAAGTAGGATCATCTCAGCATATGCATCAGCATTCTCCTTTCCGTCCGCTGCTCTTTCGTCTTCGGTCATCAGTTCTCCCAGGACTGTGTCTTTTAGCCTCAACAAATGGAAGTGTCCCAACATTTTTGTCTCCCAGAGCTCATATTTACTCTCATGTCCGTCGAACCCCAGTCGAGGCAACCTGCTTGTCCCTCGTTGATCCATGATGCTAGCTTGCTCCTCTTGCTAGGCTAGCAGTCCGTTAGCATACTGTTCACCTTGTTTCTTCACAACTGAAAACCTGCAAATTTTTCTCCAGAACGGCTTCTGGGCCCATAACCTGTTGAGTTACTCTTCTTTGCAGCACGTTGCATTCGGGTGAAAATGGCGATGGAGAGAGAAATCACTTTCAGCCAAGCATGTTATGTGTCGGACGCGGTCGGAGCACCGACCCAGCGTTTGACAGGACCCAGCATAAAATAAGCAGAGCACGGTTCAAAAGATAACAGAATTTAATAATCATAGTGAGTTTAGTGATAAACAACCAAAAATGTCCGCGGTCTGGTGAGGTGAAAACACGGCGTGCTCTCAGCAGCGCAAACGGTCCGGAGCCACAGCAGTTCGGACCCAGGGACCCCGCCGACACCCCTCAGGTGGCCGCGACAAACCGAGTCTGTGAAGAAAGAAAACATGAGGTGAGTCCAACACTCTCCACCCAGAGAGACACAGCTCAAAGGTGCACACAATCAGCAAACACTTCCTGGCTTCAATATATATCAGCTTCTCACCCTGCAGGCACGGAACAACTCAGTTCAAATCTCCACTGCAGCAGAAGCTGATTAGACAATTAGCATAACGTGACAGCTCAATACAACAAGGTGTGAGGGACACCAAATCCACTGTCATTACTTCATAAAAGTCACCAAAACTAAATTACCTCAGGAAGTGTGCTGAAGAGCGTGAGACCTCACCCAATCCTCCTTCACAGACTGTGGCGTCAAACCTGGAGCGGTCTCTGCGTCCATAATGGTGAGATTGTTCTCCTGACGTCAATCTCACACGTCTGCTCACAAGGTCGAGTCTCTGGCAATCACACACTGTGCATTCAAGGTTTAAGTGCAGCAATCTCTGATCAAGACAGAATACACCACAGCTGTGAGCCCTGATGACCTGCACGTGAAAACAAGCCTCAGGTGTTCAGGGTGAGGTCCTAATTCTCAGCCACTCAGTCCTGAATGCATACCACCTGGTGGGAGAAACAGAAAAACAAAAACCAAGCCAGCCAAACACCCCAGCACACAACAAAGCATGGGATATTTATTAGCGAGATACACTCATCATTCTCACGGTGTTACCGCAGCTCTCAGGAAAGAAGAAGAAAAAAGAAAAAGCGTGGTACTATAGCGCCTCACAGTGGTATAACCCTATACTTCAACAGTAGGCACAGAACAGTGCATATTACATAGAACGGAGGACATATGCTGCCAGTGACATTTCAATCAATCAACACGGATACTCTCAAACCTGACCTGGTCAGTCTAGGCAGATGATGATTAGCAGTGGGGTGACATCATTTGTAGTAACTACTGACTTCATCTTTTAAATAAACTTCATGTTGCTATATGCATGCTATTAATACACACACAGACAAAACAGATGGAAGCACCAACAACAAATTATAATTAATCACGATTCCCCATGTGACAGAACAGAAGTGTCACAAAAAAATCTGTGAAACTCATGCAGGTAGAACATTTGGAAATCTGCACAGTGAACAAAATGTGACAGTTAGAATCGAGGCTGCTCGATTTTAATTTTTTTTTCCATTCATCATTCTCTTCTTAATGTTAACTGCATACTGGCGAAATTAGCAAACAGTTAGAAATCAGTCCATTGTTTAACTCCTCAACAGACAGTTTGACAAGGAACCAATCATTTAATTGTACAATGATGAAGGTGTTTTGTTGTGCAGAAATGGGCAGGCTGCTGTTAGATAATTATTGTGGCACAATAATTAAAATTCACCATAAAAAACAAAAACAAACAAACTCAAAAACAACGTATGAGGTCTATTAGAAAAGTATCCGACCTTATTATTTTTTTAAAAAACCATATGGATTTGAATCACGTGTGATTACATCAGCCAAGCTTGAACCCTCGTGGGCATGCAAGAGTTTTTTCACGCCTGTCGGTGACGTCATTCGCCTGTGAGCACGCCTTGTGGGAGGAGTGGTCCAGCCCCCTCGTCGGAATTCCTTTGTTTGAGAAGTTGCTGAGAGACTGGCGCTGGGCTTCATCAAAATTTTTTCAAAAACTGTGAGGCACATCTGAGTGGAGACCATTCGAGAAATTAAGCTGGTTTTCGGTGAAAATTTTAATGGCTGATGAGAGATTTTGGATTGTTTCTATCGCTGTAAGGACTTCCCACGGAGCGGGACATCGCGCAGCGCTCCGAGGCGACGTCGTCATCCTGTTTCAAGCTGAAAACCTCCAAATTTAAGCCTCTGTTGACCCAGGACGTCGTGAGAGAACAGAGAACTTTCAGAAGAGGTCAGAATCAGCAGTTTATCTGGACATTCCACTGTTAAAGGAGATTTTCTTAATGAAAGACGTGCGGACGGATTGGTGCGTCGGCTCGCAGCCGGCGCGGCGCGCCCGCCACAGGAAAAACACCTCCGTTGGAAGCCTTAAGGACAAGTTGGAACATGCCCTGCTGTTAAACTTTCTCAGATACTCACTCAACTGAAAGCCACCAAAAGCCGCCTGGATTTTACAAATGGTTATCAACACGGAGCAACTCACTGGTAAGATCTTACACTGGAAAAACTCACGCATGCGCACAAAGGTTCAAGCTTGGCTGACATAAAACATATGAATCAAATCCATATAGTTTAAAAAAAAATAAATAAAACGGTCGGTTTCTTTTCTAATAGACCTCGTATATATTGAATTGATGTATGGCTGTACCAAAAACTACACAGACAGATTCATCAATCCAATATGCAGGAAATCTATGTGGAAAAAAGATTTCTTTAAATTGAGTGAATGAATGAATGAATTAATAAATAATCTTCCACATGGGAGTGATGTAATGTTTCTCTGTTGATCCCAGTGTTGCACTTAAATAACATCTCATGGGTGGAAACTGATGTTTCACGCTGCAGCTTGTAGGATGTGGGGCTGTTATATATCATTATAACACCCTGATGAATATATCATTCAAAACCATCTGTTCATTCCTGTATATTACCTGCAACAATGAACTGAGGTATTTTCATGAGTTTAGAATGAGCCTTTGATATTTATATGGGAGTGGGCTTAAAAAGAAGAGCAATCAGCTCAGGCTCATTTGATAAGCCTCACTGTTGTGAAACTTGAGGATCATACATACTGCCAAGAGAAGGTAAAGGAACAAGAATCCCCAATCGCTAAAGAAACGACAACATGAAAGGAAGCAAAATGGTGTCTGGCGGCAGCTCAATGTGATTTGCGACCTCACCACTCGATGACACTAAATCCCACACGCTGTGGCTTTATGATAGCATCAGTCAATCAAAGGGTGGCAGGTGCTGCACAACCATCAAGCCCAGTGTAAGATCTGTTGATGATTCGTAAGAGAGTGCAGAGTTCCAGCAGCAGAAACATGTAAGAACGTGCTGTGGTCCAGTCATCAAATATAGCCATTAGGTATTGCTAAGGCTTTTCATCCATCCATCTGTCCATCTCTCCGTCTGTCCGTGCTCAGCATAACTCCAGTTCTATCACTGCCAGACTCTTGAAATTCACAGGGAACATTCTTGGGACACAGACCTTGGACAAGTTCAAAGATGGCTAACCTTGACATAATTTTAGAGGTATTTAAGAGGTTAAAAAGTCGCATTCTGTTTCAATCTGATCCATTTTGTTTTTGAGTGACAGCCAGTCAGAGTAGAGCTGCACCATGATGTCAGTCGCTGGTCTGTTCAAAACCACTTCATTTTGTGTTTATTCTCAAGGTCGGTCATCTGGGCATTTAACCTCTAGGAGTGGGTTTTGTTGGTGAAAACAACGCTGAACTTAATACAAATACATGTACAATTTCTGCCTCAGCATTGATAACTCCACCCTGTCTCCCTCCCCTCACATCCACAGCCTTGGAGTAATCTGTGATAACAAACCTGTCTTTTGAACTGCAAATCAATCACATCACTAGAACTGCTTTTTTTCATCTCAAGAACATTGCCCGTCTCTGTCCGTCACTCTCCTTTCCTGCTGCGGAAACCCTGATCCACGCCTTTATTACATCCCAGTTAGACTACTGGAACAGCATCTTTTATGGTACATCTTCAAAAGTCCTCAATAAACTCCAGTACATTCAAAACTCAGCTGCTTGTTTGCTCACCTACACCCGTTCCCTTGAACACATCACCTCTATTCTTAAGAACCTTCATTGGCTTCCTGTCCCACATCGGATCCATTTCAAAATCCTTCTCGCATACAAAGCCCTCCACAAGTAGGTTCCCTCCTATCTTACTAGCATGTTTCACTACCATACTCCTTCTCTTGCCTTCACTCCTCTGATGCAAACCTCCTATCAGTGTCACTCAGGACCAAGCACCAGACCTGGGAGGACAGAGCCTTTTCCAAAGCTGCTCCCTTCCTCTGGAACTCTCTTCCCAAACAGATTGTGACTGTACCAATCTGTCCACCTTCAAGACTCAAGTTAAAACCCATCTTTTTAGATCTGCTTTTAATTTGTAGTTATTTTATTTTATTATTATTTTTTAAAACCTGTAAAGTGTCTTTGAGCATTGTTATGCCGGTATGTTCCAGCTTTCACTGAATTAAATATTAATAAATATATTGAATGAATGTAATATTAATAAATATATTGAAAGAATGTAAAAACATTCATTATTTGTTTTATATAACGGCTAAAAGAGATCCTTGTCATTTGATATTTTATTATTTTATAAACAACAGAAAAAGGACTTAGATTTTGGTGTTCCACTGCTGCTAAAGTCCAAATTGTAACATGTAGTCCAGTGAAGCTGTGCACTGACTTCAGACTTCCATAAAAAAATAAAAAATAAAAAAATAATTTGTGGAGTTCCTCAGTCCAGCTGAAAATCACATCAGCATTTCATGTGAACAGGTCTTCTTGCATCCAGGCAGCTTACAGCAGAGTGGACTTTGTGTGTGTGTGTGTGTGTGTGTGTGTGTAGCAGCGTCAGAAATGAGTCCAGTTTTTCTTTCTCTCTTCCTGCTCACAGGCTCCAGACAGCACAATGGATTTGTTTTGTGTGTGTGTGTGTATCTTACAAGAATTAGCAGCGTGAGTTAGCTCAATCAAATTATGTCTCAGGAGAGTTGTTGTCCCCCTCGCACGCGCGCACACACACGCAACCTGGTCGGCGCTTGTGCGTGTGTGGATTTGTTTTGTGTGCGTGCGCGCGTGCAAGTGCGTGCACAATCACGTGTGCATGTGTGCACGAGGACATGCGTGCGTGTGCAGAGTGCAATGGTACCAAGCGTATGGAACCAAATTTGCACTCTAAATGGAACCAAGCTGCACTCTAAATGCAATGCAACACAAATGGGATGAATTAATCCATGTCATGTGACATACAAAGCACTAATCAAATGACAAGGATCCACTCAGCCATTATATAAAAAAATATAATGCAATGCTAAAATACCGTCAGCAGTATGAGCATAAACATAGGAACGAGAATGTGACCTTTTGACTTCTTAAAATAGGTCAAGGTTAGCCATCTTTGAACTTGTCCAAGGTTTGTGTCCTAAGAATGTTTCTTGTGAATTTGAAGACCCTGGCAGTAATAGGACTGGATGCTGAAGAGAGACAGATGAACAGGTGGACGCAAGGCCTTTGCAATACCCAATGGCCATATTTTGGCCTTGAGCAAAAATATGTTTATTCAAATTGCATTGAAATAGCGTATGCATAACCAAATGCCAATTCTGTCATTGATTTTTGATACCCATTTATGATGATTAAAGGTCACAGGCAGGGTGGAGGCGTGGGCTGGAGCCTATCCCAGCAGTCATAAGATGAGAAGCGAGGTACACCAATCAATCACCTAACACATCACAACACCATGACACAGACCAGAGGAACTTATTCACCTACTACATCATCTACATCTGGAGACAAGAAGGATATAACTCAAAGGATTGCTAATCATGGAAAAGTAGAACTGAGAACATTTAAATACACAGACCTCAATGTACTGGACTTGGAGCACGATATAGACCCGGACAATAATTTCTTCTCAAATATCAGTGACAGTTGTTGCTATTATACAGATGAACAGTTTAATCGGATCATTAAAATGGATAACAAATTATCAATAATCCATTTCAACAGCAGAAGTCTATATGCAAACTTTAACAACATTAAAGAATATTTAAGTCAATTTAAAAAAATATTTAACATAATTGCTATATCAGAAACATGGATCAATGAAGATAAAGGAATGGATTTTGAACTGGATGGATATGAATTTAACTGTGTAAACAGAAAGAATAAGAGTGAAGGAGGAGTGGCTGTGTATGTGGATAAGAACATGGATTATAAAATAGTAGACAATATGACAACTGTGATCGATAACTTATTAGTATGTATAACTATTGAAATATGTGAAGAAAAAAGCAAAAATGTATTAATCAGCTGTATATATAGAGCACCAGGATCTAGTATTGAAACATTCACTGACTGTATGGGAAAAACATTCTCAAAAACTAATCAAAAAACTGTGTTCATTTGTGGTGACTTAAATATTGATCTGCTCAATCCAAATAAGCATAAAATAACAGATGAATTTATCAATATAATGTACAGTATGAGTTTATATCCAAAAATCACCAGGCCAAGCAGAATTACATCCCATAGTGCCACCTTAATTGATAATATATTCAGCAATGATACTGAGAATAATACTGTGAGTGGATTATTAATCAATGACATTAGTGATCATCTACCATTTTTCATCGTTTATAATAGAAACCATCGGCGGAATCAGCCAGAGGAGAAAATAAAATACAGGCGAGTGCGGACAGAGGAAAACATGAACACACTAAAGAAGGATTTACAGGAGCAAAACTGGGAAAAGGTATATAGTGAAAGTGATGTTGATAGTGCATATGAAACTTTTTTTTTACAAATATTTACATCATTATATGATAAAAATTGTCCAATTAAACAAGACTACAGAAAACAAAAAAATCCAAGATCGACCATGGATGACGAAAGGGTTACGAAATGCATGTAATAAGAAAAATACACTGTATACAGAATTCATAAAACTAAAGACTAAAGAGGCAGAAAATAGATATAAGGAATACAAAAATACATTAATATTTTACGGGTATGTAGGAAGGAATATTATAGTAACATATTATATAATAACAAAAACAATATTAAAGGAATATGGGATATATTAAATAGCATTATCAAAAATGGTAATAAAAAACAGAGTTACCCTCAGTATTTCATTGATAATAATGTTAAGAAGGAAAATAAGGATGAGGTAGTCAACGGTTTTAATAATTTTTTGTAAATATTGGAACAAGCTTGGCAGAAAAAATTCCCGATTCCCAACCTGAGGACTGGGATAATAATCTCATAGAAAGAAATCCCTGTTCAATGTTCCTTACAGCAGTGGATGGAAAAGAAATTATAGACGTTGTGAATAATTGTAAATATAAAACATCTACCGATTTAAATGAAATTGATATGGTGGTGGTAAAACAGGTCATTGAATGGATTGTAGAACCATTAACATACATCTGTAACTTATCATTTCAAACCGGTAAATTTCCCAATCAAATGAAAATAGCTAAGGTTGTGCCGCTGTATAAGACTGGGGATAGACACCACTTCACAAATTATAGACCTGTTTCTTTGCTTCCACAATTTTCCAAATTATTAGAAACGTTATTCAATAATAGATTAGACAAATTCATAAATAAACATAAATTACTTACTGATAGTCAATATGGATTCAGAGCACATAGTTCAACATCACTTGCATTAATAGAATCAGTTGAGGAGATTACAAACGCCATAGACCACAAATTACATTCAGTTGGAATATTTATAGACCTTAAAAAGGCTTTTGATACAATCAATCATGACATATTAATAAATAAACTTGAACAGTATGGGATTAGGGGGTTGGTGGTGCACTGGGTGAGAAGCTACTTAAGTAACAGAAAACAGTTTGTGAAGTTGGGGGAATATACATCATGCTTGGACAATGCTTGTGGCGTCCCACAGGGGTCAGGATTGGGTCCAAAACTGTTTCTAATTTATATAAATGATATTGTCAATGTTTCCAAAATATTAAAATTAGTATTATTTGCAGATGACACAAGCATTTTTTGTTCAGGGGGGGATTTGCAGGAGTTACTGAGGAGGATCAGTATAGAAATGGGAAAATTGAAAATATGGTTTGACAGAAACAAATTATCATTAAACTTAAGTAAAACAAAATACATGTTATTTGGCTATTGTAATACAGACATACAGGTTCAGTTACAAGTCAAGGGGGTAGATATTGAAAGGGTACATGAAAATAAGTTTCTGGGGGTGATAATAGATGATAAGATAAACTGGAAGACTCATATAAAACATATACAAAGTAAACTGTCAAGAAGCTTTTCAGTTCTAAACAAAGCGAAACATATTCTGGACCACAACTCACTCCGCATTCTTTACTGCTCACTGGTTTTTACCATATTTACAGTACTGTGCAGAGGTATGGGGTAATACTTATAAAGGTACAACACAATCACTATTAGTAATGCAGAAAAGAGCTATAAGAATTATTCATAATACTGGCTATAGAGATCATACAAATCCACTATTT